>NC_047065.1:18495007-18795007 GCF_902459465.1 Asterias rubens | reverse complement strand
GCAAACAGTCGAGGTGATTGCTGACCGGAACGAGACGCCAATGTACGGTGTGACTCTCTCGTCAAGCCTCAAACAAGACGGAACGAAAACCGATATTGTCATTGAGTGAGTTGGCCCAGTTCCCGGATGCAAAGTGCCTACTTCCCGGACGCAAAAGCCATGACACTTTGGCGTGAGTCAATGGCAAAACATGCGACAGCAATATTACGACATCCGTCGTGGCAAATACAACAGACATGCAACCAGTAACCTTTTCAGATTCGCCAAGGGACTTGTCTAAGACTCATTATTTTTGTTTGAATCTTTATTTTTGTAATAATATTACTTATTGTTTCGTGTCATTGATTTGTGCGTTGTGCGTTGTGTTGTGTGTTGTGCAAAGATGATCCGGCACTATGCACTTTAAGTCTCGTTGTATTTAATGTTACAATGAACCCTGACCTGAACCCAGCTTTCTCAAAAGACAATCACATTTTCGTTTTAAAGACCGGTTCATCTTAAAGACCTTCCTCATTGTGCCGAAAATGTTTTTGTGTGGACGAACATCCCATAACGTTCACGTTAAAATTGCAAACAGTAGACGGGTGCATGTTATTTAATTTTAATTAATTTGACAACATAAGTTACATTTTGCGGGATCTCGAAGCTAGCTTAGTCATGTAGTCCAGCTTGCTAGTTTCATTGGGGGTTATAGGAGTAGGTTTAATGAATGTTCCCACAAGGAAAATGGCTGCAGCGATAACAAAGTGATAATAATAATAATAATAATAATAATAATAATAATAATAATAATAATAATAATAGTAAGGAAAACAACTACACTGGCTCCCTGTCTCTCAACGAATCATCTTCAAGCTGATGCTCATTGTCCACAAAGCTCTAAATGGCAAGGCTCCCCACTATATTTCTGAACTGCTTCAGGTTTACACTCCATCAAGGAATCTTCGATCAAGTTCCATGCTTCTCCTCATTGAACCCAAGTCTCGACACTCATGGGGTGACAGGTCTTTTTCTTCAGCCGCGCCACGCATCTGGAACTCTCTACCACTTAATCTTCGATCTTGTGTTTGTACCGCAAAACTCAAGTCTCTTCTCAAAACTTATCTTATGTCACAGGTTTTCAATGACTAATTTTGTTGTGTCTGTTTTTCTTTGTGTTGTGTTTTGTTTTTGTTTTGTTTTTGGTTTTACTGCGCCTTGAACACTCAGCAGGGTGGATATGTGCGCATTACAAGTCTTATTATTATTATTATTATTATTATTATTATTATTATTATTATTATTATTATTATTATTATTATTATTATTATTATTATTATTATTATTATTATTATTATTATTATTATTATTATTATTATTATTATTATTATTATTATTATTATTATTATTATTATTATTATTATTATTATTATTATTATTATTATTATTATTATTATTATTATTATTATTATTATTATTATTATTATTATTATTATTATTATTATTATTATTATTATTATTAAGGACAATTTATATTGCGCATGTATCCACCTAACAAGGTGCTCAAAGCGCATGAAAAGAAGAAAACAGAAACAAATCAACAGAGGGAAGAGGGTACATCGGGAAAACAAAAGAAAGAAACGAACTACTGAAAAGCTGTTTGAAACAAATGAAATTTCAATTTGTCTTCAAAAGTGTCCACGGTGCCACTATCCCGAATGTGTTGGCAACTGATTCCATAGGAATGTTCTAGCGTGCGCAAAGGACCTGTCCCCCCAGTTAGTGATGCTATACCTATTATTATTATTAGAAAATAGTTGGATAAACTTGACAAAATGTCATGTTGCAGTGGGCTACTGCGGCTAGCTTTCAAAGGCACTGGGCACGTTTGGTAATTGTAAAAGACCAAATTGCCACTTTGTGTATCCCAACATATGAATAAAATTAAGAAACCGTGAAAATTTGGACTCAATTGGTCGTCGAAGTTGCAGTAGAGAATAATGAAAACAAAATCACACTTGCTGCATAAGTTTGTGTGCTTTCACATGCTATTAAAACAAAGGGCTTCGGGCCAGTAGTCTCTTAAAATTTGAGTGAGAAAACTATACCTTTATCAAAAACAATGTTACTTCAGAGGGAGCCATTTCTCATAATGGTTTATACTATCAACAGCTCTCCATTGCTCATTACCAAGTTAGTTTTGTATGCTTGCAGTTATTTTGATTAATTACCAAACATGTCCGAGGCCTTTAATACGTGGTTGATCTTGCTGGGGTCACCGGGGATCACCCAGCATAGTGTATTTTCCCTTGCCACAGTTCAAAATATTCCGGATGAAAAAGAAAATGGCCGCAGCATTAATAAATTGCGACTATACTAAGTCTTAGTTCATGGCATTATCAGCTTACAAGGTGGCCCTTGTTTATTAGGCCACCCTCAGGCAGTTTACACATTGGAAACGATGCACCGCCCGCGTCTCAAGGAGCAACAAGACTCAGTTAAAAGGTCATATGCCCATGCTGCACAAGAGAACTCTGGTCGTGCATGTATAAAATGGCGATTGCAAATCCTTCCGCTCTGATGTCGACTGATTGGACCAAGTCTCGTACGAGCAACAAATTCGGCGGGAATTAAGTGGCATTTTCCCGCCAAGACACGTGTCACAATTTCTTACAAGTAGATTCAGCCGCTGCGGGCGGTGGATTTGTAATCGGATAATTAGACTTGGACATAAGATGAGCGTCCACGGATAAAAAAAGAAAAAAGGTGTGCTGGTCAAAAATTTGCAAAGATCAGATGTAAAGTAATGAATGATTATGTTTGTAAACTCATGGGACGTTGTTATGAAAGATGACGGAAGGACTTTGTGACCAGATAGCAGCAGATGTGGCTGGTATTTTGTGTTCTCTATTTACGTAGTTTTGAGGAAGATCCTCGAAAGTCTTCTGCGTGGAAATTAGTAATGTTAATGGGTTTTTTTCTTGCCTGAGACTGATTTGCCTGTAAATGCCTCGTGTGACATGGCTCTTATAGCAGTCAAGTGACGGCGGCATGTTTAAGAGTTAACTACTTTACTGAAAAAGAAATAATTTAAAGCAATAATAAGGTTTGGAGATTAAATAATGACAGAATGCAAACAAGACAAGTCATATTCTGGATCATACTCCCAATCATTGTGTGGATCAGTTCTTATAACAAGCGAAAAACTGCCCGATATAACATCGCAGCACTGGGTGAATTTCTCGCACACATTATCAGTGACTGTGCATGCATTTAATCATTTTGCTCCACTCTCTGAACGCAAAATGAGTGCAAGCAAGCACACCCCGTTGATCGAGCCCCGTCCTCGTCCCCCTGCTCCATGACCTCTTACATCGTTCCCCTGGCTCAGGGATTTCACACTTAAGGCCTTCTCGATCGATAGCTCTTTACGAGGAAACTGCTCTACGTTACTGCGTCCTCGTTCGGAAGTAAATTCAGCGCATCCTGTTCCAATCTTCTTTAGTATAAGAACTTCGAGGCCTCAATAGAACATAAAGTTTTGCTTTATATTACCCAATCCTATATATTTGTTTCTTTTCTGCCGTTTATACTTGCGCGCAAAGAGGTAAGAGCAGCAAGGGCATAACTGGTTACACTATGAGGTGGACACATGGAGTGCGCTAGGGGGCATCTTTCGGCCAGTTACACTGTAGCTTCCATTTGCATTTATTTTTTAGCGATCCTATGTTTGTAAAATATAATCTGAATAGAATAGAAATTTTGTTTAATAAAAATTTGTTTAAAGTGAAACTACTATACATAAAATCTTATAAAATAACATTTTATTCGGTATTTGTGAATGTCAAATTTTCAAACTTCATTTGGAGATTAACTCGAGATTAACTCAATAGTAATTTAGCTTAATTTTTTAAAATCCATCAGAGGTGCTACTTTTTCTTCTTCTCCTTCTCTCCTATGTGTATGTATGTTCTCTCCGTCGTTCTTATTTTCTCTACTTTACATCTTTACCTACGAAATTATTAAATTAAATGAACTGAAATGAAATATGGGGACAGGAACATCATTTTGGGGGGACATGTCCCTAACCTCCCGCGAAGTTCCTGCCATTGCGTGGGATAACCACGCCCCTTGTTTGAGATAACAGCAGCTGGCGTAAAGACTGTCTTGTTTTGTTTTGAAGTACCACTTGTCAGTATCAGTGAAATAATGGATTTGAGTACCGATTAAAGGAACACGTTGCCTTGGATCGATCGAGTTGGTCCTTGAAACCGTTTGTTATAAAATGCATATGGGTAGAAAGAAGTTGCAAAAGTAGAATACAATGATCTACACAAACATGCCTCAAAATTGCACGGTTTTCTTTTTACCTCGTCGACTAACACGGTCGGCCATTTATTTTTGACTCCCATAAATGGCCGACCGTGTTAGTTCGCAAAGTCAAAGGAAAACCACGCAATTTCGAGGCAAATTTGTGTGGATCATTGTATTCTACTTTTAAAACATCTTTCCAACCATATGCATTTTATAACAAACGGTTATAAACCCTATTTATAGACCAACTCGTCCGATCCAAGGCAACGTGTTCCTTTAAGTGAATTGCTCTATCCATCATTTTCACTGTCAGATGAACTCAACCATGTAAGGTCTTAAAACAACACCATTATTGACTGTCTATTATAATGGACACTATATTATATAAACATACTTTTAGTAAAATTGTGTGTTGTTTGTGCGCGAAATGTTTTTACATGAGTTTGTACACGGTCGTGTATGTAACGTTAAAATATCGCAGCCTCGAATTTCTACATTGGGAGGGGCGGGGCTTTGCATAGGATCAAATACTATAAAGTCCCGCATGCTTCCGTATGCGATACCCGTTTAAGACACTGGACACACTATTGGTAACTGTCAAAGACCAGTCTTCACACTTGGTTTATCTCAACATATGCATAAAATAACAAACCTGTGAAAAATTTAGCGCAATACTGTCGTCGAAGTTGCGAGATTTGAATGGAATCTCGAGACCTCAAAATCTAATTCCGGGGTCTCGTAATCAAATTCGTGGAAAATTACTTCTTTCTCGAGAACTACGTCACTTCAGAGGGAGCCGTTTCTCATAATGTTTTATACAACCAACAGCTCTCCATCACTCAATACTAAGTAAGTTTTTATGCTAAACATTATTTTGAGTAACTACTAATAGTGTCCACTGCCTTTACAGTACGTGATTTTGTTCCCTTCATTTTTTTTATGCAATATATATGCACAAACATTGCTTAATACGCGAGGGAATTGCACGGTGCTTATTTTCTGATTATGGTGCACTTTTCGAGGTTATTTTTCAAAGGCTATCAGAAGGTATTCAGTGTCAATAATGAGCACCCGGAAATGCAAAACCGTGGTGTAAAGGTACTACAGGATTGGTAGGGGCAAAATGCTATTGTTTAGTTGCATAGCCTCAAAGCTTACGGATGATGAAATTCGTACTGGAACCATTTCGAACCGTCTCGAATTATAATTTCGAGACATAAAACAGTCACTTGCCGTCTGTCAGCCATCGCTTTCTTCCCCCAATGACAATTAGATAAATTAAGGCCTGTTCACGTCTATGCTTGATTACCGCTATGGACAAGACCTCCAATTTGGTTCCAAGGTTCAGCCTATAGCAAGAGACTAAAGGCATGCAGAGGCACTCACTGCTGCATCATCAACATCTCTAGACGAATTCTTATTATTCAGTTAGCGCACGTTTCGAATCACCCCCATCTAGAATTTTTGATCAGCACGCGTCTCTTTATGATGGCGAAGGCAAGCAATTAGGCCCCCGTTTTACATCTAATTAGACCCCATACAAAAAGATAATAGAAAGATTGCGAGTAAGGTCCGGATGCCAATAGCTTGGGAGGTGTTTTGGTGAAGGGATGATTGAATAAACAGCACAATGATAATCTACTGTGATGTGATTGCAACAGCAATAGTGCTTGACTGGATCATGAAGTTATGACCAAAATAGGTTGCGATTAAAACGATTTGGAATGAAACATTAGGCCCAGCAGTCCAAATTTTCACAGATTTGTATGCAAATAATATGTTAGGATGACACCAAGTGAGAATACTGGTCTTTGACAGTTACCAAATGTGTCCAGTGCCTTTTAGCCTGAACATCCGAGCGGCAAGTTTATCAAAATATAAGCAATATGTCTTTTTGTTTGCGGATAAAGACTGGGGACCAGTCTACAGATAGTTCGTGGATACAGACAGGGGACCAGTCTACAGATGTTTCGTGTGCATTATTCCATGTATGACAAGATCAATCTGTGTTGCAGGTGACATGTTGAGAACTGCACATTCTATGTATAGACCTGCAGAGGAATAGTATAATCTATATTTAAATTACAGCTGACACTGCATAAATAAGACGCTGCATAAATTAATGACGCTGCATAAATTAATGACGCTGCATAATTAATTAGTCCCATTGCCCATTTCGTTTGTTCAGTCAGCCTCGACTGTTTGCAGAGTGTTTGGTAATCATCCAAATGTTAATTGACTTGCAAGCAAAGACCTGTGATTCGTGATGTCTCCTAATTTCAGATTTTTGCATCCAAGGTTAAATTATCTCATTTCATATTCAGAGAGAAATGGCGTGGAGTTGCTTTGTTATTACTTTCATAAAATATTACTAATAGTGAAACCAAGGGTGCTTTATCAGTTATCTTAATCACTGTAGCTCGCAAGCCCGGGAAACCCGTGAACAGGGGTGCTTGCAATGTAAACCAGAAACACCAGGGTTACCCCTTTTTTTCGTGGAAAATTAGTTCTTTCTCAAAAACTACGTTACTTTAGAGGGAGCCGTTTCTAACAATGTTTTATACTATCAACAGCGCCCCATTACTCGTTACCAAGTAAGGTTTAATGATAATAATTATTTTGATTAATAACCAATAGTGTCCATCACTGCCTTTAATGTGAATGTTTGTTTCGTCACTACTTCCTACCGTTGATTTCTACGCATTTTCCGATAACCACGTGTTTTTCTTCTCCTGAAGACATCAGATCATACTGACTGAAATGTCGGTTTATCCCTTTTATTATAGGCCTACATCACCTTTTGAGATTTATTGCCAAATATTACCGCTAATTGAGCTTCTTAGATTGTGGTGTTCCTACCATAGTTCCAAAATCCTACTCACTGTATTGTATTATTTCATCAACTCCCTGTAAACAAACATAACTCATCCAATATTGTATTTCGATTTCTAGATTTGGTTAAGATATGACGTAGATAGAGATGGCTTCATCGACAAGAGTGAGCTTAAGGTAAATGTACTCTCTGAGAACCCCCCCCCCCCCCCCCACCCACCCGACGGGACTAAACAAACAGACTGAACACAAATTAGCATTTGGACCAGACGGCTGATGCCTACGTCTGGATTCAGAACCCTGGACGCAAATTCGCAGAGCAAAAACAATTCACCTTTTCCAGATGTGTTGTTTACGGTGATGGGATTTACCAACGAACCTGCTGTGTCGTTTGAACATAAATTATTGTTCTGCAAGAATTAGCAGAGATTACACCAACAATTTATTGATGTAATGTCAAAGAGAGTAAAGGGTATTTAATTTATTTGTTGGTTTGTGGGAGCAACCAAAAGAAAATATTGTTTATAATAATAATAATAATAATAATAATAATAAAACTTGTAATGCGCACAAAATAATATCCATCAACAAAAGTGAGGGCAGTTTGGGAAATGGGGGTGGGGGGGGGGGCTATAAATTGTCATTATTATTATTTCTTTTCTGCATATATTAAACTCTATTGCGATTGTTTTTTGTATGTGCACTCCCTAACACAAGCTGCGCTTACTTGGCTGTGCCAAAAAATTCCTAAAATTCACTTTGTTTACTTGCATTATGTATTGATTGAGAATTTTGGATGTAAATGTTTTTGAATTTAATTGAATTGAATAATATGAGAAATCTCCGTGTCTTTTGAAAAGTAATTATCCAATAATTGGCAGAGATTACACTAACCAACCATCTTGACGTAATTGTCAAAGAGTGGAAGAATTTTAGAAGTTTGTGGGAGCAACCAAAATTATATTCGTTGTCTTCTACAACTTAATGACATCAACAAAGTAAATGTGCAGTTTTGCAGCCGGGGCGGGGGGGGGGGGGGGCTAATAACATCATCCCGGGATCTGATGTTGGGAAATAGAACTGTCGGTTTACAAATGCTTGATTTAATTTGCTTTTATTCTATAAAAATTTGCTAGTTTTCCTAAAGGTTACAATTTCGATATACAAATGCACAGTCCAAAATTTATTCCATTTCGTTTTGTTCATAAATAGTTTTTCCCTTTTTGCTGTTAATATTTTCTGATGGGTTTACTTTTACAGAAAGAATTTTCTAAATTTATTTAATTTTTGTTTGACTTTGTTTCTAGAACTTTTTGAAGGACCTCAGTACCGTAGAACTTGCCGACGATAAGTTGCAGACCTACACAGAC
This sequence comes from Asterias rubens, assembly GCF_902459465.1. Taxonomy (NCBI): domain Eukaryota; kingdom Metazoa; phylum Echinodermata; class Asteroidea; order Forcipulatida; family Asteriidae; genus Asterias; species Asterias rubens. Next base: position 18,786,512 of record NC_047065.1, on the reverse strand, counting down.
GCAATGGTGAGTGGAAGTAATTTCTCTTAAAACAAAATGAATTTGCAGTCAAGTAAAATCACGATATACCAAACAAACTGAATTTACAGTCATTTACAGTCATGATATACCAATCAAACTGAATTAACAGTCATTTACAGTCATTAAGATTTCTTCACAATAATAATTATTCTAATAACTATTTGGAGAGTCTGATCGTTTGTATTAAAGAGGAAAGAAAACGACGAACTCAATTTTGTGATATCCTACTCAATTTTCGAATGATAAAGTCCGAAAAATTGTCCGAAAAACATTTACAAGCCTCTAGCCTCAAATTATAATGGTGTAAATTGCATTTGTATTTGATATCCATTAAGTGCACTTTTTTAAATTTATCTGTCTGTTGTTTTTACTTATTCAAAACACGAGACAGGCGCTTGCCTTAACATCACCACCTTTAATTCCATGTGTTTTTAATCTAAACTAATGTTGAACCACGGTCGTAAGTCGTAAGTTTTACCTGCCATCCGGAAAGCTATATACATTTGCAAAGTACATTGCATGCTAACCAAATGATGTGCTTTATTGCAAACTAAAAAGCAGGGTTCAGGACTTGTACTACCCCGAGTCGAAAGTAAAGTAGACGTAAAATGTGTGTCATATACGCACCGCTCCAGTTTAAGGCTGCCTTTTATCTGAGGTTTATTGCTTTTGTATACATTTTCTTTCAGAGGTATGACTTTGTGGTTTTGACTTAAGCTTAGGGTTTCGATTGGTTTTTGTCAAAGAACTTAATTCTGATATAAAGGTAAAATTATGATGTTTTTAGCATAATATTTTAAGGTTGTGGGCTCGAATCCAACCCGAATAATATGTCTGTGATGTTTTTCACAAAAGTCGGGAAAGTGCTGACTAGTATACACAGTGCTATCGGTGTATATGGGTAAAACCAAAATTAATATTATTTATCCCTGATGCAAACTAAACATCTATATAATTTAACGTTGGTTTGTTGAATTTAGTTAATTTTTCAGATTGCCATTTTGTTTTGTGTTTTTGCAGCTCAAATTGTTTGATGTCGACAAAGACAACAAATTAAGCTTCAAAGAAATGCTAAAGTAAGTCTTCATTTTGTGAATTATTGTTTGGTTCAGATGCACATTTTTCTGTTATTTATATATCATATCGTTGTTGTAAGTTGCTTCATGCACGGGTTTTCTTACTAAAAGCATTTCAAAGATAGTTAAAGGAACACGTTGCCTTGGATCGGTCGAATTGGTCTTTGAAAAGCGTTTGTAACCGTTTGTTATAAAATGCATATGTGTAGAAAGATTATTGTAAAAGTAGAATACAATGATCCACACAAACATGCCTCGAAATTGCACGGTTTTCCTTTTACCTCGTCGACTAAACGCAGTCGGCCATTTATGGGAGTCCAATTTTTGTGTGTTCGTTGTGAGATTACTGACTAAGTTTATTGTGATAGATTTTGTGTTATTGTATAACATCAAGGCTTCGCCTGCTTCGGCATGATGACAATATGAGAAGTGACTGACTGCTTGCTACGTTGTTTCATCTATAAAAATCAAAGATCAGATAACCGATGCTGTTCTCTCCTTATGGGAATCTAAAAACAAGGACAGACTTCTTTTTTATATGACAACGAGACAGTTTGGCTAAATGCCATGTTTGTAGTAAGCCCCTGGGAAGCTCAAAAAAACGTACAGAACATGTCCTGGTATATTTCATATAGAGTGCGTTCGTTTAGCTTCCCTGGGTCGACCCCGGTGTGTGGCGGTTTTTTTTCCAGGACAAACGTGGGTAATTATCTGCACACGTTCGTCCTAGAAACAAAAACCGCCACACACCGGGGTCGACCCAGGGAAGCTAAACGAACGCACACATAGACACTGTGCTCCGACGTGACTTGTATTTATTCCCATCAACAGACTGGTGCCTGTGAAAGAGAACATTTTCTTGCAGTTTGAGGTAAGTGATAAGTTCGGAAACCATACGGTTGTAAATTTGCATATATTTTGCATATTGCACAGAGCTATATTTGAGGTTAGGGGCGAAGAGGCATCCATCTCCGATTTGTTTCTGTGCCAGGATTACAATTTTCCCATTTTTGGCACGTCAATCCCCTTACGTCTTTTACGAGTCGAATCTCGATTGACCTAAAAAACTATGCTAATTAGATCATCTCCTAAAACATTGAGAGTGGAAATAAACCTGATACAGCAGCATGTCATGTTTCGGGTTCATGTGGTTTAGTGTACTCCTAAAGTTCGGCAGTAATACGTGTTTCCACGAGGGTTAACATTGCTCAAGACAACTTCGGTTTCAAACTACTTTGATTTACTTTGTTTACTGACGAAATTATTTAACAATCAGTGGAAGTCATTGAAGTTTTTGTTTCATTGCAACAAACTCCGGTCTGCATTTTGCTGTTTCTCCTTGAATAAGTGACTCTTAACCAATTAAGAGTCTAATTTAAAAAAAGAATTCTTATCCTCAAAAGCCGAGGTCATCTGCAAATGTTCTGAGAACTTTTTGTTTTGATTTAAATAACAAAGTCAGTGTTCTTATTTCAGAGTTCGTTTTTGGAAGCAATGTTAGAGGTGGGTTGGTATAGAAACATGAACCTCTCTCCGACAATGTTCCCTATTTTTTATGTATATTGCTTCTCCACACCAATCTTGCCAATTAAGTTTTTCTTTGAACGTTCCTCTTTTGTTTTTGTCTATTTATGGACCAATGAGGCCCGTTCATATTTCCACCATTTCGGGGGGTGGTCAATTGTTTTTATAGTTGGTACCCTGACATTCTAAAGAGAGTGGTTTGAACAGATGCAGGCACGTGCACCATGCATGTTTTGTTTTTGTGAAGGATAGCAGTGGAAGTTGGTGATTTGTTACAATCTTTCTCAGAGAAAGTTACAGTTATATCGAAGGCAGCGTCCATATCACGTTTTTGTCTATATGTGTTCAGACGCTTGTTTTTTATGCCAGTCTTCAATACCAATTGCTATATGCCCAAGCAAGGCCTTTGTGTAGATTCTGTATGATGGCCGCGCATCAAGAATAAGCATTTGCAATGAAAAACAACTTTAAAATGTTTAAAAAGTTGACATTTCACTGTCGTACTCTCTGGGCACTCAGTTGGGGCAGTGATAAACACTCTGATAATAATGTAAGCTACAAATGTTTTCTTGTAGTTTTACCATTCAAAAACTGGACAGCTGTCCAGTTTCAACTGGTGCGTTATTCCAACACGCTGACACCAATTATGATAATTATGACAAAGTGTCGTCACGGTTTGACCTTTGACCCCTGCAGTTTATGTGCGCGACACATGTTTTGTATTATGAATTGCCGTCGTTATGTCTTTCAAAAACCGAGTCATACACGCTTGTTTCTTATTTCAAATTATTATGCAAAACATAATGCGTGCGCATACCGCCTGAGTCAGATGTTAGATCGATTGGTACATGGATACCTAACGACACATCTTAACTATATTATACACAGTTGTTAACTCCATTGAAATCCTACACGAACGAGACAGACAGTGTGCATAAGATCCCTGCATACAATCCAGAATAAAAATGGCGGCAAAATGGCAAGGGATCAAACAAATCCAACATTGAAATCATGAGCAAAAATTATAAACATCTATAGATTTACATAAATGGCAGACTTGTGAACGTGGCCCCCAGTGTTCACACCTCACAAAAACTCCGATCTCCTCCGTGAATTGACTATTAAATTATCTCTCTTTGTTTCAATCGGCCTGTCTGTTCACTGCCAGCAACTCCTTATTATTACATCATCAGCACTATAGACACAAGATCGTGTAACGTTTGTCTGATATCTTGTTTTATATTCATGTTACTAGTCTCTGTTACAAGGTAATTTACCCGATCCAAGTAAGCACCTTCTACCCACAGTAAGTGTTGACCCACCCCCTCTATAGTCGAGTCGAGTTGACCCCGGTGCCATCCATTCTTGTAAACCGCCCGAAACATCTCCGTTTAACCCATACAGGAAAAAAATAAACTAAAATATCTTTCAGTTTGTGGCACATGTTCTTTTCCTGTACGGGTTTATGTTCATCCTCAACTCTTTTTTATTTATTACCATGTCAACTCATCAGATATACTTCCCACGTTGTACTCATTGTTGGTCTGGTACCCTTCTTCCCGTTGTGACGTCATTGTAAGACGGTTACAAGGGATCAGTGTAGACTCATCAATAGTTCTTTCACGTGTCTTTTTTAAATGCAATGTTAATCATGTTTATGTTTGCGAGGCTGATCGTTTATTATCAAAATCCGGTTTCTTGGCGCCAAAATATATAAACAAAACAAAGAATCAATGTGTGCAAATCATTTAACGGGATCAACTGCATGGTGCCCCCCTCATCAGAAACGGTTCACGTTGGAGTAAGTATTATAGTGTATTATGCCAACCATTTATTGTATGCATGTGATTGAATGCATGTCATTAAGGCAAAATACAGATACCATTGATGGTGGGCACGAGTTACCATTTGATACATTCCCTCACCAATGTGAAGGCTACCAATTTGCCAACCCATAAGGGTACAGTGAGGGGGAATCAACTTTGAAAAAATCAACGTTTTGACTGCTCTGTTTATTTATTGTTTTGTCTTTATTCCATTTTCATTGTCTGTATGGCGCTCTGTCATTGCGTGCATGAACGTACCAGGGATCACTGGGAGACAAAGGAGTAAGTACATAAGGTATAGCGTGCGATTTATCGAGACTCAAACAGTCGTATACTGTGGGCACACGACGCGTTGTGCAAAGACTTTAATAATAATAATAAAAATAATAATAAGAACTTATAAAGCGCACAAATCCAACAAAGTGCTCATGGCGCTAAATACAAAGAATAATATTTACATGTACAATAACCAAAATTGAAACGCTACGACTCTTTGATACACCAAATTCACAGAAAAACCTTATTCTGAAACTTCACATTATGAGAGTGTAAAGGCCGAATGTGTCTTCCGATTTCCTGTAAAACACAGGTCTTCAGCGAAACCAATTCAGTGTATATATGACTCGACTTTATTGTACGACATGATTGAGTTTAGATACAGTTTCTAACCACCGCTCCTTTTATCAAATAATTCATTAGTTTATAACTGTAATATTTACTTCTTTCCCATTCTAAAACCCTTAAATTCATATTTTCCGGGTTTTTGGGGTATCTTCACATTCATATTTTCAATCTTTGTCGATCTGAGCAATTCTGCAGACTGGGTATCTTTTTTTCTTTTTCCTGCTAGTAATTATCCATACAATTTGCATCTTTTAAATCTGTTTTCTGAACATTTTTAGCATACCAACCTTCATTCATTCATGCAAACATGATCAGATGTCGATTGAAGTGTCGATCCGAAAGGATGTTTGTATAAAAAGCCTTACGTCGACAGCATGGGCTACGAAATACAAAAATAGTGTATGCCTTGTTGAGTTATGTGGAGTCGATCGACAGTCGACACAATGTGTCGTTGTCGACAAAGTATGTCTTTGTCGACATAAAGCAAATGGGCCGTTCGGCATTCCGAGTCATTTGCATGGGTATCCTGTGCCCATGGTATCGTCATATCTTCATTTTCTTTTCTTTTTTGGCTTTCCTGACCCTGGCTTCCCGTTCCGTTGTTCTATTTTGTTTTTCATTCGCAGTTAATTCTTCTGTTGAGATTTCATGCGCTTAACATTAACCTGAGTTATCGCTTCACATGCTTTTTAAAACTGTGTTGTTTTTGTATGTGTGTTAAACTCGCACTAGTCTGTTGTCTGCTTCGGTGCGTAGATTGTTTGTGTATCACCACTGTGCAATGTTCACGAATTATTTCGCTAAGTGTATAAAAATGTGCAATTACTGATTGTTCCAAGTATTAATAACAATTCACACAGTCCCATTGATAACGCTAAAATGTAGTTTTGAAATTAGACTTGCACTTTAAATTAGCTACTTGCCTTAAACGAACGTTACACGTGCCGTGCACTGCATGAATGCGGACAGGTTTTAGGTGCATGGTTTTAGGAATGGCATAAGGTCCCATACCCCTGTCTTGTTAATTTTTCTCAACGAATAATGATAAAACAGTGTTCATGTCCCCTCGGGAGCACCGTAGATAGGTTCTCTTCCTATTCGACTGAATGATACGTGTCGCTAATGTGGTAAGTGATATACGACAAATCCACTTTGGCCTTTTTAGAACTCCGTAGTAACGAGCAAAAAGGGGGGGGGGCTGTAAAAAGGGGTAAACAGCCTCCATGTTGAGATCACCTTGATAAAGGTTATAGTTTATTGTGATTTTTTTTTTTTGGTTTTTGTTACGAAATAAGGAATGCACTCTTTCAGAGTCTGGGATTGATCTGTGAGCCTACTTTAAAAACAGTTATTCAAAACTGTTCGTGATTAAACACAAAGCTGTTCCGTGATTAAGTGATCTAAAGCTAGTCTGTCTGACTTCGAGAGAAAAAAAGACACTTTGTGTTTTTGTTACAAAATCTAGACATAAAGGAATGCACTCTTTCTGAGATTATTCTGTGAACATAATAAAAACAATCTTCCCGAGTCGTACGCCTACTGCGTCTCTCTAAAACCCATCAATAAACGAAGATCTTTTTGTGAAGTATGACAAAACTGCGTTTACACTTTTTCATCATCCACTGTGGGCTTGATTGGAAGCGGACTCATTGTTGGAACTGATAGAACGGACAATTTAGAAGAAGAAAAACTTGACAGCTCGTGTTTTTTTCTTATGCCATTGGCAATCACTCCCACGGTTTGAGTTCGTTTTCATATTAGGCATTCAACCCGCAAGACTTTTCCTATCAATCTGGCCTAAAAAATGAAAGTCCTCAAAAAGGTATAAGCACTGTAAACTCAGTACTTTCCGAAGCTATGTGAACAAAAATCACAGGTATATTACTCGAGTAGGATTCGAACCCACGACCTTGCCAAATCTAGACGGTGTCTTACCAAATATCAAGGTCAACATTAATATTTGTTATCACCGATGCCATCTAAAGAAGGTTGATGTTTGGACAATTTTCTACACTCTGAAATGAATGCCCAGTTGATACTTACGGAGCTTCAGAAAAGCCAAAACCACTTATTCAGACATATTATAAGGATATGTCATGCGCACTTCAATGTCGGAAAATTGCGTTGTTTGAAACGAGTTCACGCGTTGTTTGAAACGAGTTAGCGCGTTTCTTCTAATATTCTTCTTGCGTAAGTGCATCCATTGCTCGTATCACTCAGTGCAATTGGTTGCACATGTTGGGCTTTATATAAAATCAGGAGACTCTGGAAAAGGTTTTAAAATGTCTTGGGATGAAAGATCAGTTTGGAATTAAACTATGGTACTTCTTATCAAGATTCATTATGTGTAGATATCTAATTAGTAAATTCTGTGGTAAATGGTCACTCTTTTCACGCATTCGACTTTACCTAGTCCTTTGCATGTCTGAAGGTGCTCCATTATACTTGCTCACCAATGCACCTCATGTGGAAACCTGTATCAATTCATACACATATATCCATATTTCTATAACTCGACTATATCTTATGATACTCATTTACGAAAAGTCTTCTCTTATTATTTGATTCTTATTTTGTTACTTTGTTTATTTCATTTTGTTATAAATCTCTCCAAAAGATAAACAATTTGTGTTTTATACTTTTTTATAATTTAGAGCAATTTGGGTTTGGGCCATTTACATCTACTTTTTCACAAATCAGTTAAAAACACAAAAGTCGGCACCATGCTACACTAGTTGCTTTTGCCATATACTGCACCGCTGATGGTTAATAGTAACCTTGCATTTCTTTACACTAATTACAAACATTTGTAGACAATAAATCAGCTGGATTAAAACTCAAATCCAGATCAAATGATTTTGTTTAAAAAAGTTTCACTTAGTTTGTTGGGCGATGCGGAATTTCAGAACCAAAATAATACCGTTCCGTTGGATCAAAAGTGGTTGGAATGGGAGTTGTTTTTTCTCAGTGTATTTTAGAGACACCTCATTAACATAATCTAAGACGAGCCTTTTTGAATGTTTTGTCTTTTAATAGAAGAAGGTGAAGGTGTCCAATGAGGAGTTTCAGAGAGTTTTTAGTTACTACGACAAAGTAAGTTGAGTAAAACATTCGTTTCGCATGAAGACAATCAGAGCATCTGATTGAAACGTTTAGGCGTGAGGAACGTTACAGAATTGGTAAAAAACAAAAATCGTGAAGATCACAAATTTACATCAAACTTACACGGTCTAATGATGATGATGATAGTAGAAAACATCCCTTGAAATATTTCCGTCTGAAATGTCATATTTGATGAGAAATAAATAATCTAATTTTGCGTTTGGAGTTTATCGCTCAGTGAGCGTTTTATTAATTTTTGTTTTGGCATCGGATGCAATGCAAAATTTGTAATCGTTTTTTTTCACTATTTTCTCGTGACCCAAATGGCCGATCGATCTCAAACTTCTACAGGTTTGTCAGTTTTAGTATATGGTGGATTATATAAAGTGCTTACACTGACAACAACGTTTTTTGCTAGCAAAACCAATTCTGTAATGTTCCAACTGTCTTTTCTTCAGAACCAACACTACTTAATAGAGATATTCACATCGTAATACCGCAAACCTCTCTTATAGTTACTTCCACCATTTTATTTTAAAATAAAACATCTTGATCCAAATTATTCCTGGTTTAAGGTACACACGGTCCAAACTGGTTTCGCATTATACTTCAAATCTGTTTAGTATTAGAGCTATTATTCAGCATTGTTCCAAAGAGAAAAAAACATTTTAGTCAAAAAACTCAATGATACCGTTCATAATATTACAAATTCTATTTCTGAATGAAAAAATCTCTCTGAAACTTAGTGTTACAGATACACAACAAATTGCTTCAGGCTTGAAGTATTCTATTATTTAAGTGAGAAATTACTTCTTTCTCAAAAACTACGTTACTTCAGAGGGAGCCGTTTCTCGAAATGTTTTATACTATTTACAGCTCTCTATTGCTTGTTACCAAGTCAGTTTTTATGCTAACCATTTGTTTTGAGTAATAACCAATAGTGTCCAGTGTCTATCTGAATTCCTGAGTTCTGCGGTGAATGTTCGTTGAGAGTTATTTTTGCCTTTTTGGTTATGTCATTGACAGGATCACAACAACGTTATCAGTGGTGACGAACTCACTGCTTTCCTCAAGGACTTGGTGATTATTCATGCAGAACCGGTAAGACAAACAAAAGAATAAATAAAAACAAATGACGGTTATTTTAAATTCATTTGAACGTAACGCTCTGACACTTTGTTATTTAGAATCATGTGTCGTACTGTAATGCTTTATTAACAGATTGAATCTTTGGTTACAGAAAATGTGTTCTATTGCTAAATGGATAAGCCCTCTCTAATTTGTTGTTGTTGTTGCTCTTCTTCTTCTATTTTTCCTTTTCTATCCACTATTGATAGTTTTACTCGTTTTCTTCAATCAAATTGTGGAGAGAAATAGAAAAAGTTCCCCCAAAATAACTTGCATTGCTTACCAAATTAGGCAGGATAACAGTTACATAATATGGTATTTTGGCTGATAACCATTTTTTGGTAACCATATTTTGGTTTGCTTAGCTACTGTTTATGCTTGAAGCAGCTCTATGAAATTGGGTCATGGAATCTGTTCAATTAAATTCCAAAAATGCAATAAACTTTTCATCTATTATCCATGTTCAGGGGCCATGCCAGGAGGAGACGTTAAAAAAATGCTCCAAGGATATTCTGGCAATGGTGGACAAAAACAACGACGAAAAGATCTCACAGAATGAACTCAAGATGTTTCTAGGGGTCACGACCGAGGACGCATAGTCACCCGACCTTTGAACTTTTGATCTTTTCACATTTTTGTCCGTCACTTTTTGCCGATTCCTTAGACGCAAGGGATTGTGGGTAGATAACGTAGTGAATAGACGCACTTTAAAGAAAAACTTTACAGTATTTATGAATGACACTAACTTATAAATCTCTAGCTATATACATGTAGCACCTTGCCTTCAAAATTACATAGTATCGACTATATAACGTTTCAGCCAGCCGGTTATTCGGTTCTCATGTTTTTTCGTATTAATATTGTAGCATTGATATACATAAGATATAAGAAATATTAATATAAACTTTGGAAAGAGTAACTTTTATCTATCTTAGGTATTGTAGGCCTTGAGTTGCATAAATATACTAGATTTCAGCATTTAATATTGTAGCGTATAATTAGCGATCATCATAGAAGCTGATTGGTTGAGTGGGCGGCTTTGTTCTTTCAAATAAAGTGACGTCATCTCCTACTTGTGCACAAGTCGATTATTTGGTCTGCTTGACGCAGTTGCTAGTTTTGATGGACATTCAAAGTCTCACGTTGATTGTACCATACCAGAGCCAAATCTCGCACAGCTTGCGAGAACCTGAAGCATTATTGTTAATATTACTTTTTTTTTTATATATATCATTAGAAAGCTGGAAAAACCTTCTTTTGTTTTTACATTCTCAAAATTCCCTTTTTATGCACAGTTATACCTTTTTTGCACCGTTTTGATGTTGTCGCGCATAATAAAGTGTACTTTTAAAAATTAAAATATTTTACCCATCGCTTTCTAAGTGTTTAATTAATTTTTTTCTAAACAAAATTTATAACGATATACTGAACTTATTTTATTTCCCACATGTACAACTAGTGACGCGAAAGTGTAACAATTCAAATCACTTTCCAGATCAATTGAATTAATTGCACATTCCGATGGTTTCGTACCAAGATTGAGTGTATACCAATTTCAACCAACTTAAACCAGTAGTGCACACACACGCCCGTTTTGCACAATTGTATACATTTCGTGACAACGATCTATTGTTTTTGAGACTCTTGTATAACACACTTTTGGTGTCATGTGACCCATTATAGTGATATCATAACTAAATGAAATCAATGTTGACTGCGAATAAAGAACACTCAAAGTGCAGCCAGGTTACTGGAATTTATTTGTCCCTTCATTCCTCACGAATCATCATTCCATAATATTTTGTATGCATTTGATACTTTGTTTCCTTGAAGGGTATTCAATGTAGGCCTATATCAGTTTCTATATGTAATGTGTTACAAGGCGCATGCCATGCTGAAGTTATCACTCAAAACTACCACTGTGTGTGTTTATTAGCTTGTTACGCATATTCAAGACACTAAGGTTCACGATTGGTCGCCGTTTGCTCAAAGTAAATTCAGAAGCACAACGGTTAATCATTAAGGTGCACAAATTTTCAAAATATCTAACGAACAAAGCCGAAGAAAATTGAAATTGCTTTGGAGTTCAGGATTACGAAAAAAATCTTGGAAATTTCAAAATGTTGACAAAGCGATTGGAGGGAAGACTAATAATTGCTGATGAAGCAACTGGAGGGAAGGCTATTAGATGCATTATCGTTGATAAATTTACAGTAAGCGTACAACAATTCAACCTCGCCATCATTTCCGCCGTGGTGACACTGAGCTGTAGATTTTGCACACAAGACTCATTTCACATGGAAGATGCGGGCGCCTGAATGAATTAACGAGCCTTGAGCCCGAGGCTACAACGTCTGCCAGCAGTGACGTTTCCATAGAGTCGGGGGTCTAGCCTTCTCTCGGGTTTTCCCGAGTGTCGGTAATGGTGTCTTGGGACCTCTCACAGCCTATAGACCTATGTTGTAAAATGTAGAATTTCTAAACCTTTTATAATCATCTAACACACACACATTAGTGACATGGATTCGGAATTAACATCACAGTTCGTGTATAATTTAAAATAATAAAACATGAGTGATTGTATATTTAAATTTAACGTAACTTTTGCAAATGTATTAACATTTTAAGCTTCACTGTATTTCGGAGTAAACTTATGGAATATTGACAACGGTGAAGCTATTGTGGAATCCTTTATACGCAGAATAACCAAGTATAGTACCATTTTGATTTCACATTCACTATACCCTATGAAGACCAAGAACAAAACAGAAGTGGAAACTCAAAGGTCAAATATGAATTCTCAGACTGGTGTACTCCATAAGGAATTGTGTGTACAGAGTCTATTGGATGTTCTTAACTACAGGAAAGAAAATTTATATATACATGTATATCTACAGGGATGCACAAAATTGAATGTGTGTAATTAAGATAATGACTGGACACTGAAAACGAGGCTTATGAACCTCGTTTGCGAGGCACATCTTTCTGTCCCACCCAGATCTCGTTAGTTACGCAAACACGTGAATAATCCAGGGAGTGGCAAATAACTGATGAAACTATACACGGCCTGAGGCCAGCGGATAGGGGCACCTTGGGTCAGTATTAAGGACAAAGTTCAGGCTCACCAAAACCACGATTGCTATTACATGATTTGTTTTTCCTGTTGTGATTAATGATAAGTGTGTATCAGTGCATCCAAGTCATCTCCGAGAATCCCAGTTAAAAAAGGTTCATGACACAAAGCAGCCAGGAGAAATCCCAGTTTAGAAAGTTAACGACATGAAATGTGTTTCTGGTAATCCGTGTTTAAAGGTATTGACAATAGCTAAAAGGTAAACTTGTATACAATATCATCAAAATGGAAACAATGTGGAATACCTTGACAAATCTAAGTAAATACTATTTATCTTTTTTGATCATTGTAAATGTGAAGGACGAACAAACTCTAGGCGAGTTGCCTTTCTCGCTGTTGTGAGCGGAATAAAATGATGTCTTTAAATCTTCAGACTTCGGTGTTATTTTCTCTTTTATTTTGGTCCTGTGACTTGTATCTCCCTGCCTCAAAAAGATAGAATAAAAATAGCTTGATTTTGTCCCTTTTTCTTCAAAAACAAGGTCAACATCTGTTGACCTTTGCAGAAAACCAATGCACAAGAGTTTTGATCAGGTAGTTAGGATAAGGGTTTAAAACAATGAAAATGTGGACGAGGGTAATTAAGGATTGGGCTTAAAACAAAGATAAGAGTTCGGAAGAGGGTTAGGTAAGGTAAAGAGATAATGGTTAGGATTTGGGTTAGGGTTAGGGTTAGGGTTTAAAAGGAGGGTTTGGACGAGACAGATTAGGGTTTAGATGCGGGTTAGGGTTAAGGTAACAGACGAGCCTTTAACCTTATCCAAACCATCCTTTTATAACCTTAATCTATACCTAACCCGAATCCTAGCCCTAACCCCGCTAGCCCTAATTCTGAGCTTATCAATCAATCAGAGGGAATTTATATAGAGCCAAAATCAACCAAAGACTTAACCAATAACCCCAACCCTTACACTAACCCAAACCCTAACCTTAAACCCTATAAAATAACAAACACGTGAAAATTTGAGCTCAATTGGTCGTCGAAGTTGCGAGATAATAATGAAAGAAAAAAATCACAAAAAGTTGTGTGCTTTTAGATGCTTGATTTCGAGACCTCAAACTCTATGTCTGAGGTCTCGAAATCAAACTCGTGGAAAATTACTTCTTTCTCAAAAACTATGTTACTTCAGAGGGAGCTCCCCATTACTCGTTACCAAGTAATGTTTTATGCTAAGAATTATTTTGAGTAATTCCCATTAGTGTCCACTGCCTTGAAACCTTTACCTCATCTACAAGCTCTAGCCGCAGCAAGCCACATGTTAATATCATATTAGTCTTGCCCTTTGATGCATGAAATAAATTATAATTTTATACAACTCTTTAGAGCAAGACCTTGTGTAGACCATCAAAACTGATTTCCTAATTGTAGTTTTATTCTTCTTTAAATTTAACCTTCAATTTGTAGACAGAGAACAGTTCCCACATAATAGCTACACAGTGTCCATGCGCTACTTAAATTATTGCCCGTAGTATGGACATCTCATACGGGCTCCTTCGATTTGATTTTGATGAAGTGACTGATGAAAGATTTTCGTGGAAATAAAATAGAACAAAAACTTTTCGGATAGAGAAATAAGAAAAGGTGGATAAATATGTTGTGAATTCACAGGGGTTGAACGTCATTTTCAAATTATACACGTTGCGTCCAAATATTGAAGATTTCATTAAATTTTGTCACATTTGTAAAAAAAAAAAAAAAAAAAAAAACAATATTGAGGGAACTGCGCCTTTCATAATTACACGTATAAAAAATATTGTAACGTAGTCAAAGTATGTCATGAGAAAGATATTGGCTAATAACCGTATGTAAAACGCGCCTGCTGCCAAAGGACACAAAGCGCCAAGTATTATTAATAATTTATTACTGCAAGGAATGAGACGAAGTTTGAGATATAAGACCTAATCCTTAGCACCATGTAATGGTTTACAAGGTGCTATGACGCAATATCCTGCCATCACAAGTTTGTCCTTTGAAAAGATAAAGGACAAGTATTTTTTTCAAAATGGAAGCCACTGGTCTTCGTTTTTATCTATAATGTCCCTATACACTAGCCCAGTATCTTTCTCGTGAGACACTATGGCTGTATGCCAACACTCCATCGTATTAAGAAAGCATAATCACATCTGCAACTATAATAGGTTCCGACTTTATGGATCGATCAGCTTCAAGATCGAAACTGATCAATATCTTTTGTAATCGATAGTTACGAATCATGTTCTTCGTATGTGAAACTATTGCATCGAAGAGTGCAGAAGGACACAAATTTATCAAAATGAAAAAAAAAAAAAAAAAAATGAACTTAACGTACCCCATTGCTTAAAGGAAGGGTATATCTCAAAAACGCATTCACCTTTTGAAATGGAATATTAGTATCACTGTTTACTTACATTTGCATACGATTAATACAGTCAAACGGTTCCCAAACTAAAGGTTTACTTTGTCTTTAAGGTTTTTTTTACAAACGGAGTTAATTATTTCGTTGACAGCTGCTGTTGCTTCCAGATTCCTGAAAATAACTGCAGTGATTCAACCAGAATTTCATTTAAAAAATAATACAATACTTACTGATAAAACATACAACTTCCCAATAATCTGATTAAAATTATGCTAAATCCCGGACTGTTTGCACACATTTAGAAATAATCAGCATAATATTGAATCACTGGAATAAATAATTCAGTTATTTGAAACAATTTAATTGGCAGACTGCGCAGGGTTGGCAAGTTACTGAATGACAAAATAGTAATCTTTGCAAGACATGAGAATGATGTCCCTTAATAATTCATTTATTTCCCCAACAAAGAGCAACAAAAAGGGGGAAAATATGCAAATCCTTTGTCTGGAAACACGTGATTGCACAGCTGCACTAGATTCCGGGGGGGGGGGGGGGGGGGGGGGGGACATATTAAAGCCATCATACATTTTCGGAACAGAAAAAAAGTTCACAGATTTACAAATAACTTACAGGGTTTACAGAAGGTAATGGTGAAAGACTTCTCTTGAAATATTATTCCATGAAATGCTTTACTTTTTGAGAAAACATTAAAACAGTATCAATTCTCGATATCGAGAACTACGGATTTATTTAAACACACGTCATGACACGACGAAACGTCCGGAAACAAGAATGGGTTTTCCCGTTGTTTTCTCCCGACTCTGATGACCGATTGAGCCTAAATTTTCACAGGTTTGTTATTTTATATATAGGTTGTTATACACGAAGTGTGGGCCTTGGCCCTTGGACAATACTGTTTAAGTGTCCATGGCTTTAAAAGCAAAGTATATTTTTTTGAAATCGCTAGTTGGTATCCTATAGATATGTAGATGTATACAACAAAACTAACATGTGAAAATTATTTCTTTTAAAGACACTGGACACGATTGGTAATACCTCAACATAGGCATAAAATAACAAACCTGTGAAAATTTGAGCTCAATCGGTTGTCGAAGTTGCGAGAAAACAATGAAAGAAAAAGAAAAACACCCTTGTCACACAAAGTTGTGTGCTTTCAGATGCTTGATTTCGAGACCTCACACTCTATGTCTCAAAAACTACATTACTTCAGAAGATGCCGTTTTTCACAATGTTTTATACCATCAACCTATCCCCATTACTTGTTATACCAAGTGAGGTTTTATGCTAATAACTACCTATAGTGTCCACTGCCATTAAAGGGTGTGTGCGTTTTTGAGATTTCGCCGAAAAACTGGAACGAATACAATGTTGGTACAGAAACAAATTAGCCACAATTGCAATACTTCTTACCAATAGTTTTTATCGACATAAATTATAAGAGTAATAACCAAACTGTTATCTTCCAATTTTTACCGCTTAATCAACTCTATAATTTTGGCCCCTCATGTTCTGAGGTTGGGAGCCCCTCCTCCCAGAATTCATTTGAATAAGCATTTGGAGGATACAAACTGTTTCCCAGGTTGTATACTCCCAAGGGAGCTGAGAAACATTAAAAGGGATGTTATTGGCCCCATGACCAGGGCACTAATGTTAAGCGCATTGATACGGTTATTGTGAAATGCGCTATATAAGAATTATTATTATTATTAAATTGTTGAAACTGATACTATCTTCAGCTGCGCAAAAAATAGTTTCAATTAAAATTTGCTGATTCTGTTTTGATCTGTATTCATCATACATTATTTATAAATGATGGATAACAAAGGTATACATTACAGTAAAGTGCGGCTTCATCACGTGAATGATAGAATTAATACCCTCATGGATTGACAAACAAAAGAATGATTTCCATTGAAGAAAAAAATGGCTTGTGATAGAATTGTGTTGGTAATTCCAGAATATTAAAAGGCTTCAGGCCTGAAGTCTTTAAATATTATTAAAGGCAGTGGCCACTTTTGGTAATTGCTCAAAATAATTATTGGCATAAAACCTTTCTTGGTGACGAGTAATGGGGAGAGGTTGATGGTATAAAACATTGTGAGCAACAGCTCCCTCTGAAGTGCCATAGTTTTAGGGAAACACGTAATTTTCCACGAATTTGATTTCGAGACCTCAGATTTAGAACTTGAGGTCTCGAAATCAACCATCTTAACGCACACAACTTCGTGTGGCAAGGGTGTTTTTTCTTTCATTATTATCTCGCAAGTTCGATGACCGATTGAGCTCAAATTTTCACAGGATTGTTATTTTATGCATATATTGAGATACACCATGGAGGCCATGAATACACTAACTGTGAAGACTAGTCTTTGATAAATACCAATAGTGTCCAGTGCCTTTAAGGCATCTGAATACACACAATGTTTTTCAACAAGGGTGTTCTTTTTCAGTATTCCCTTGGACTTTCGATGAACACTGTAATCCAAATTTTCACAGATTTGTTATTTTATACGTTTTTCTTTTTCAGTATTCCCTTGGACCTTCGATGAATACTGTAATCCAAATTTTCACAGATTTGTTATTTTATATGTTGGGGATACACCAATTGAGAATTATTTAACAATGTCCTCAGGTGTCCTGTGCCTTTAAATTCCCACACTCCATATTTTGCCTGTAAGCAATAACTGTCAATGCTGCATTGTGTGCAATACACCTGTATACTGGTATAAGATACACCTGTTTAAGATTGACCCCAACCGTATCTGGGTCTTATTTGCAACATCCAGCAGATGAAAATCAATGATTGACAAACGGTGCCACTTTAATTCTAGTTTCAAGCAAATCACCCACAATACAAGTATTAATCTTCACAAGATGATAAATTATCAAGCAAGCTTCAATTCACAAGTAATATCGGTTCCTTAAAGGGATTAAAAGACTTTAAAGATTAAAGAGTTGATCTATTCCAATAATCTCGTTTCCACAGAAACTTGTACTAATCCATGAACAGTTGACGTACATGTATGTATGCCTACTCTTTGTTTTATCCAAACGCCTGCGAAAAGTTACTTGCTCGATTTTTGTTTTTGTGGAGGATTAATATTGCTCTAATCCTTGCTTGGTATAATCAGAGATTGGAAACAGGGATGTGAACAACACTAATCCTATACTTGCTGATGTAATACGTTAATGGACCACCGCCCAATGCGCAGCGCCAGCCGCCCCCCCCCCCCCCCCCCAAATGGCAAGTGACTCTTTAAATCTTTTAATCTGCCCTCTGCTTAACAAAACATAAAGAGGAGCGACCTTTTGCTTGGTCATACCATGGAGGAAGATCTATTTTCTTCCTCCATGGTCATACACCAGTTCAGCCAACCCTCATGTGCGGAAGGCACTAAAAACTAACCTCTACAGCGGTTCGGAACTTTTCGTGTGCTCTCGGAACTTTCCGGCACGGTTTGCGACGATCCCCCACGCAGCAGGTTTGGGGAGTTGTTACATAAGAGTGGTCTAACCACTAGGACCTGGTTGTTTATATTTTCATGTTTAAAAGATGCAAGCACTGCTTCAGACCTCTTTATTCAAGTACATTTGTAGCAGCAGATTTGGGGAGTTGTTACATAAGAGTGGACTAACCACTGGGACCTAGTTGTTTATATTTTCATGTTTCAAAGATGCAAGCACTGCTTCAGACCTCTTTATTCAAGTACATTTGTGGCAGCAGGTTTGGGAAGTTGTTACATAAGAGTGGACTAACCACTAGGACCTGGTTGTTAATATTTTCATGTCTAAAAGATCAGTACTGCTTCAGATCTCTATATTAAAGTTCATTTGTAGCAACAGGTTTGGGGAGTTGTTCCATAAGAGTGGACTAACCACTAGGACCTGGTTGTTCTCCGATGAGCCGCTGTGGAGTTTAGAATTTAGTGCCTTCCCTCATGTGCACCTCTGGCTGAAATGTGAAATATGCACTGGACACCATTTTAGTAAGCAACTCTTTTGATGCAATAGCTGACCATTGCAGACAATGACTATTGCTATCAATGATAAAAACAACATCTGCTAATTCTGTTATTCTAAATAAAAAAAGCCAAACTGCATTTTATCATTAAGTTTCATGTCTGTTTTATGCAGACGTTTATTTTGACATACACCGGTAAAATCACAAAACAATTGTTCACAATTTCTTTCTTTTTTTAATTACACTAATTTTCCATGACAAAATTGCCACCCTAAAATAATATCGTAACTTTAGTTCTTAATTTCAAATTCTCTAAATATCCCTAAGTTCAGAGTAGAAAAAAACAATACTTAAAGATGTTACTAGACAGACATCAACTGGGCCCAATTCCATAGAGCTGCTAAGCATGAACAGTTGCTTAGCATGAATTTTCTCCCTTGATAAAAACAGGATTACCAACCAATCTATCATTTGTTGCATATTGCTTGTTACTGGTATTCAGCTTATCTTGAATAACACTAGGAAATTAGGTTGGTAATCTTGTTTTTATCACGGAAGAAATTTCATGCTAAATTTGTTTTTTGTGACTAGCAGCTCCATGAACCTGGGCCCTGGTCCACCTCTTATGGGCTTCAGGTAATTCATTGAGCCAGTTTGTGTGAAGTGGACTGACGCACAGTGGAATTACCAACGACATCATTGCTAACATACAGATAGACAGCAATGCCCACTTTAAGAGCCATTTTATTTTAAGGCAGTGGACACTATTGGTAATAATTGTTAGCATAAAACCTTTCTTGGCAACGAGTAATGGGGAGCTGTTGATATTATAAAACATGGTAAAAAACGGCTCCCCTCTGAAGTAACGTAGTTTTCAAAAAAGAAGTATTCAGAATTAGATTTTGAGGTCTCAAAATCAGCATCTGAAAGCACACAACTTCGTGTGACAAGGTTGTTTTGTTCTTTCATTATCTCGCAACTTTGGCAACCAATTGAGCTCAAATTTTCACAGGTTTGTTATTTTATGCATATGTTGAGATACACCAAGTGAAAAGACTGGTCTTTGACAATTACCAATAGTGTCCAGTGTCTTTAAGGGCCCTGTCAAACGAGGCATTCAGACAACCAACTGCAGTGCTTGCTACAGGACCACTCTCTGGTAGCACGAGAGTAACTTTTCAAACAATGCCTTAGATCCCTCCACAAATATGTCAGGCCTTGAACTTCGCTCGTGAGGGCCCAGCAACTTCCCTCTGTTATGGGGTACCTCTATAAGCAAACTCTAAATTTATTGTATTCAGGAACCATGAACTGGGCCCAATTTCATAGTGCTGCTTAGCGGCCGATGTTTTGCTTACTGTGCGATTTCTATTTCTTAGCAATGCTAACCATAAGCACACGAAAAGGAACAAAAATAAATGACGTCACAATGCAAATCCACGGTAAACACGCGATATGGCCGCCCAATTTTTCCTGCTTAAGCAAGTTTTTTTGCAACAGTAAGCATGCAAATTTGCTTACCATTAAGCAGCGTTATGAAATTGGTCCCAGGGCACCACAGCAATCACTGTGGATGTCATGAGTTATTTGAAGGCCTGATATGTGAAGACTCAAAGATGAATGCATTATCTTCTCAGAGATTGCCTTGAACTGGTTTCCTGTAAATTGCCTCGTGTAACATGGACCTGACTTTAACTTTTAGTTAAATAATACCCAAATATAAATCGCCATACTTAATATACACAGACTAACAAATACTTGATTTATAAAACATATACATACATATGTACACAGTACGTTTCACTCTATACTATACAGACGGTACCCTGTATTGTTTAACCTGCCTTAGTCTGGAGTTTCGTTGTCTCCTGATTGGCAGCTTCTGACGTCTACGTCTGTTCCGATACAAAAGATGCACAAATACACCTAGCACTATAGCACCTGAAATGAAGGCTAGTAGACCCACGGTGCTCCAGTTGTCAGACACCACGAGAGTCCCAGAGTTTTGTGCGTCCCAATTGTTGGGTTGTCTGATGTTATTGGGGTTATCCTGCTCCTCGAACCTCGGTATGACCGGGATTGGTAGCCTGGCCTCCATGATGGATAGGAGTTTCTGATGCTTGTAAAGGTTACTGCAAAGAAAAACCAAAACGAAATCGAGCAAGTTGAGTTGATTGACTCTTAAAGGGTTTGGTTTCAATTTTTTGTACGACACAAAACACAATGTCCACAGGAATAACATTAAACTTGTCCTTTTGAAAATAATGGCGGTAGAAAGCTTTCCTTAAAGTATTAATTGCTGAGGTGCTGTCGTTTTTGAGAAATGAGTAAAACAAAGTCACGAAAATAACTTTTTGTCCAATTATTCTATTATGTACATTGTATTTACGCCACTCTCCTGAAACATTGCAAATATGCAAAAAACTTGATGACTAATGGAGCTAAAACTTATATAATGAAGCTAAAACTTATATAATGAAGCTAAAACTTATATAATGAAGCTAAAACTTATATAATGAAGCTAAAACTTATATAATGAAGCTAAAACTTATACAGGTCAATTTTCTTTCATACATCTTCACAGTGAGTAGGGCCTAAAACTGACAAAAGGTATCAAAGCACTTTAAATCTACAAGGTGTGTAGTGACACCCATGTCATGAAATCCTTATCTATATCGATTTAAGCTGTGACAGCTCCTATAGAACCAAAAAAGTGACAACTCAACGTTTTAATAAGTACACTCTGATCATCTTGAGGATACAATTAATCTTGTTTTCAATCAAAACCATTTTCCCATTCCAACGATGTTTGCCACTTTAAAATGTTATTTTTGATTTATTTTCATTAAAAAAGGTTTTCAGGTGAGCATGCAATCAAATGAAGGATAATGTATTCATGGCAAAAATATAAACAGCCAAGGGAGTTCAGAGCGTTCCAGAAATAATTAAAAGTACGCTAGCCGACCATGGATGATAATGTTCTATCGCCTTCAGCCCCTCATGCTGGATGCGTGCACTTTACAGGGCAGGGCCCCACTATAATGATTAACTTGGCTTCCCTCTCGTTGAATGGAACATCCCATCTTTCAACTCATGAAAATATTTTCACCATTGCACAATCAACATTAATTATTCTCACACTATTTCATTCCTGACATTAAGAACTGTATTAATACGATGCTCATGTAGATAATCATGTATTACTACATGTAGTTAATCTTGTTATTTTCCTCTTTTATCAAGAAATAATAAAAAGATGCAAATTTGTTAATTTTATTCGCCCAAAATAGTTTGCTGCTTCAATAGCGTGCTTGCCCCCTGCAAAAGACTGGATAGCATTTGCACACAGGGACATTTCCCCAAGCAAAACAAAGAGCTAGGCACAATAAAATCAGTTTCACTGGAATAAGTTTACCTGCCAACATAACATTCCACACAAGTACAATTTGTGACTGGATCCTTCTCATTTCTGCCTAGCAACAGATTTCTAAGCAATAATAGAATTACAAATTATTGATGTTTTCATTACTTTTAAAATTGTCAACAAGCATCAGCACCGAACACATACATGAAATAGTTGACTAATTACACTAATCAGCATCATGGATGTATCACGACGTTTTGAGACCCAACACTTGTTGTAATTATCATGATTGTCGTATCACTAGAAATGCCATTCTGTGTTTCATAAACAGCTCACTATGATCCACTTAGGTTTTAAAGTTGATTTTATCGGCTGTGTATAAAGGTATAAAGTCACCAAGACCATTTGCTTTCCATTTCTTGCTTCTTGTACCGGACTATAGTACCGCCACATTGTGAAAACAAAATAACCCACTTGAGGCATAATAATTTTAGTTTTTATTTAAATTGCACGAGCAGGGGATTATGAAAGCCCCCCCCCCCCCCCCACCCCCGAGCATGAACAACTCTAAAATAAATGAAGCTCGCAAAACACTTTAAAATCCTCATTTTACCTCGGTTGCTATAGTAACGGGGGAAACTGCAGCAATAACCTGTGTTTTACATTAATATACAGCATTGAATGTCAACCGGAAGTCTGCCTTACAGTCATATCATAGCAGTCAGGTTCAGGGGGGCCAATGTTATGATGTTT
The DNA here is from genome assembly GCF_902459465.1 of Asterias rubens. Classification (NCBI taxonomy): domain Eukaryota; kingdom Metazoa; phylum Echinodermata; class Asteroidea; order Forcipulatida; family Asteriidae; genus Asterias; species Asterias rubens. The sequence continues at coordinate 18,763,643 of NC_047065.1, read as the reverse complement.
CCCCAGGCCTGCTTCTTCGCTACCGTGGATGCAAGGCAGGTTATTTCCTTGGTCAAGGTTTTGTTTCGGGCTGTACAATTATTTTGTCTTGTTTTTTCCGGAGAGGAGCAATCTCTTCACTGAACAAATGTATGTCTGAAGGCATTCAAGCACAGAAAAACCAACCATATGACATTCTGCTCTTGAACATTTGCCAGTGGATTAAATGAACGCTACATCATTCCCCCATCCAGGTATACATGTATATATATAAACACCTAGAGTTCATTAAACCACAGAAGCGACAGCTTACTACATATTATGCAAACCTGTAGAGTTTCGCTTCTAGTCTTAATGGACTCTCCATCTACTTCATCTACAATTCAAATACCTCTCTTCGTCACTTTCTCTCTCTCCGTGTCAAAATACAAAGGGGAGAGCACCAACCACAGTCGCATACTGCGCTGACAGCGACAGGCAAGACCCTTTCATAGGCAACACCCTTTCAAAGGCCTCCCATGCCTGATCTCCCCCATCATTTTATGATAAATCGCCCGGTGTTTGCTCCTAAATCAATATCATCTTTCTTACAATTCGTACCCTCAAAACACGTGTTGCATGTGGCAGGATACAAATGAAACGCGATGGTCAATAAATCCCTGTTCGCGCAGGGCCCTGGCGTCATTCATTTGTCGACGCCCGGGATGGCTTTGATTGCAATTTCTGGACGTTGCTTGTGCAATTTCCTGAGCAACCGTGAATATAAGTCACTCGTTCATCAGCAGGTACTGGTTTCTAGGGCTATATTACCATGGCAACAGTGATTACAGAAGAACTGTGGGAAGGTGAGGGGGGGGGGGCTTGGTTGGTGGTAAACCAAGGGAAAAAACAGCTCCACTCTAGAGTGAAATTGCATCCCTAAGTCCCTGTGGTTGATTGTAGAGCTTGACTTTAGGCCTGGGGACATGACATTTCATGGTCTGTGATGAAACCTGACACTTGTCAAGAAAGCACTTGCATAATGATCAATCTTAGCATGTGTACATGAGTAACTTGTTGGTGCTCAAATTGACAGTGAAATAACAATCACTAGAAAACAAAACGAGGGCTAGAATTTTAGGGGGAGGGGGAACCCAACCAGAACACAGGGCTTGTAGCTCAAAATATTTACTGGTCTGGAATTTTGGGTGTCAAGCTGCTTAAGCACATAAAAAAAGCTTAGCTCAATTGTGGTACCAGAATGAGGTTACTAGTTGATTCACAAGAAAATAGTGAAAACCTCAATCAATGTTTTCCAACATCAATTTCGGTCGTCAGTACGACATCCAACCTGAGCAACCTGTGTGTTTTTCCCCCAGCAAGATCTGAAAAGCACTGTCACACTATGTGTATTAGTAATGGTGTACTGAAAGAGTCATATGCAAACAAGTTTAAAAACATGCCTATGTTTGTTTAAAAGTATAACACAGGATTGCTAATGATCACCAAAGGGAATTGTGATTTGTGAGTTATTTTAAATTTGTACGGCCTTGAAACCAGTATACATCCCCCCACCCCCAACCCCACTGATTTGTGATTGGATCAAGTTTTAATAAGTTTACTCATTTATTTGATTACACATCCAACAGCACAATCGGTGCAAAAGCAGAATGAATAGGACACAACAAGACAGTCATCTGCAAAGTTTTAGATGTGGGACGAAAACCCACACAATCTGCGTGTAGGGACTGAAAACCCAATAGGAGACTTTCGGGATGCTTGGCTGGCAGCAGATTTACCGGGTAAAATCCATTGTTCTCGGTAATGTGTCATGCTCAGAACAATGGACATTTACCTGGTAAGTCTGCTGCCACCTAGTGTTCCAAAGTCTCATTTTCATATGCAATGCTCTGGTCTGAGGTAGTTTTAAGATATTTGTATGTTGATCACGCCCGCGCTTTTATGACACGAACACATATATAAAAAATAAAATAAAAAAAAATAAAAAATTCTTTACTAAGACGAAAGACATGCATGCGCGCGTAGAAAATATTGAAGTACTGTACACTCATTAATGGCTCTTTTAAGTGTGCTAGCATATAGCACATTTAAATTTGCCAATTCCAGGGGTTATGATCGAGCAAGGCATGCTGGGAAAAAAATGGCGCTGTGAGATCGATCACATCTGGGAACGAGGTTGGGGAGTATAGGACTCCACAAGTCTAGTCCAATGAATGGCTTTTACCATACGCTGCCAGCAAACCGAGGCAAACTAGCATTACTTAGTGACTTGATACCCCCAGTAAATCACCCACCACACACAAAAAAAGGAGCCGGAATTTCTTATTTCTCCGTCTGATTTCAAAAATGACGCCGCGATGAGGAGAAAGAAACGGCTTGTCTTTCAACACCAACATCAGATCCATTTGTTGAACAACAAAGTCGGATATCTGATTTTGTGGAGCCTCATTATTTCCTGCATCTAGGGATATTGTTTTTTGCCTTGATGCTAAAAGAGTACAAACTCTACATGGTTGAATGTCTACCACCCCCCTTTCCATCCCCCGCCCCTTTTATCGTCTCCCATTGCCTGGCTGCATAAAGGTTAATATTATGCTCTTTATGCAACATTGTGTCCATTACTGTTAGTTTTACTGGCTCATGGGTGCTATTTTACACCCACCCACCACATGGCCCTTCTGATTAACGTGTCCTCTCACCCATAGTATATCATGAATTATAAATTATCAAGTATCAAATATTAGCGGGGTGTAGGAGCGATGGCGTTGATGCCAAGACTGATTCAATGTCAGTGTTAAAGGGAAGGTATACTATCAACATCAACATTCTGTAGGGTGTTATGGTCAAGTGGTTCAGAGCATCAAACTCAAGTACTGGTGGTTAAGTCATCGGAGTGTGGGTTTGGGTCCCTGTCATGACTCTTGTGTCCTTTGAGCAAGATACTTCAATGACTATAAATGAATTACTGTTAAGGTCCCTACATTATCTCTTTACAATTACACAGACAGTTTGGCATGTTACATATTGCATTATCTGTGGCACATGAAAGAAACAAACCCATGGTTTTTAATGGGCCCTGGGGTGCGTTCCACTCGCGCAAACGTTGCCAATAGTTGAGCACGTTCGCCCAACAATTTCAAGTGGAACGAATTGTTCGCTGCCACCGTTGGCGAACGTTGGCAACTTTAGGCGAACATACTTCGGAGGTGTTGGCGAGTGGTTTTTAAAATGGCGGACAAGCATACGGTATTATTTCTTTGTCACAAACATAATTACATTGTATTTTCGGTGGATGATAATGCAGATTTGGAATAACAAAGTTAATTAGTTGATGTAATGATGTCAAAAAGAGGACTATTGCAGCAAAAACAAAGTAAAAACAAAAAAATACGTATGGTGCGCGCCATCTTCATTTCAGGGCGCTGCCATGTTGACAACGCGTATACGCACCAATCGTTCAAAAGATAAAAACGTTTGCGCGAACAGTTGCGAGTCGTTTGCGCGAGTGGAACGCACCCCAGATGTTGGAATACAAGGCTTTACAGACTATCTTCTTCATGCACCACCCAGGCAGCTCAGATCATCCGAAACCAAACTTCTACACATTCAGTGCACGCGCCATTCATGGGGAGCCCGACCCTTCTCACACTCTGGCCCATCACTGTGGAACAAACTCCCCCCAAATCTCCTACAAATCACTACCTATTTCAGCTTCAAAACCCTACACTCTGGCCCATCACTGTGGAACAAACTCCCCCCAAATCTCCTACAAATCACTACCTATTTCAGCTTCAAAACCCTACACTCTGGCCCATCACTGTGGAACAAACTCCCCCCAAATCTCCTACAAATCACTACCTATTTCAGCTTCAAAACCCTACACTCTGGCCCATCACTGTGGAACAAACTCCCCCCAAATCTCCTACAAATCACTACCTATTTCAGCTTCAAAACCCTACACTCTGGCCCATCACTGTGGAACAAACTCCCCCCAAATCTCCTACAAATCACTACCTATTTCAGCTTCAAAACCCTACACTCTGGCCCATCACTGTGGAACAAACTCCCCCCAAATCTCCTACAAATCACTACCTATTTCAGCTTCAAAACCCTACACTCTGGCCCATCACTGTGGAACAAACTCCCCCCAAATCTCCTACAAATCACTACCTATTTCAGCTTCAAAACCCTACACTCTGGCCCATCACTGTGGAACAAACTCCCCCCAAATCTCCTACAAATCACTACCTATTTCAGCTTCAAAACCCTACACTCTGGCCCATCACTGTGGAACAAACTCCCCCCAAATCTCCTACAAATCACTACCTATTTCAGCTTCAAAACCCTACACTCTGGCCCATCACTGTGGAACAAACTCCCCCCAAATCTCCTACAAATTACTACCTATTTCAGCTTCAAAACCCTACACTCTGGCCCATCACTGTGGAACAAACTCCCCCCAAATCTCCTACAAATTACTACCTATTTCAGCTTCAAAACCCTACACTCTGGCCCATCACTGTGGAACAAACTCCCCCCAAATCTCCTACAAATCACTACCTATTTCAGCTTCAAAACCCTACACTCTGGCCCATCACTGTGGAACAAACTCCCCCCAAATCTCCTACAAATCACTACCTATTTCAGCTTCAAAACCCTACACTCTGGCCCATCACTGTGGAACAAACTCCCCCCAAATCTCCTACAAATCACTACCTATTTCAGCTTCAAAACCCTACACTCTGGCCCATCACTGTGGAACAAACTCCCCCCAAATCTCCTACAAATCACTACCTATTTCAGCTTCAAAACCCTACACTCTGGCCCATCACTGTGGAACAAACTCCCCCCAAATCTCCTACAAATCACTACCTATTTCAGCTTCAAAACCCTACACTCTGGCCCATCACTGTGGAACAAACTCCCCCCAAATCTCCTACAAATCACTACCTATTTCAGCTTCAAAACCCTACACTCTGGCCCATCACTGTGGAACAAACTCCCCCCAAATCTCCTACAAATCACTACCTATTTCAGCTTCAAAACCCTACACTCTGGCCCATCACTGTGGAACAAACTCCCCCCAAATCTCCTACAAATCACTACCTATTTCAGCTTCAAAACCCTACACTCTGGCCCATCACTGTGGAACAAACTCCCCCCAAATCTCCTACAAATCACTACCTATTTCAGCTTCAAAACCCTACACTCTGGCCCATCACTGTGGAACAAACTCCCCCCAAATCTCCTACAAATCACTACCTATTTCAGCTTCAAAACCCTACACTCTGGCCCATCACTGTGGAACAAACTCCCCCCAAATCTCCTACAAATCACTACCTATTTCAGCTTCAAAACCCTACACTCTGGCCCATCACTGTGGAACAAACTCCCCCCAAATCTCCTACAAATTACTACCTATTTCAGCTTCAAAACCCTACACTCTGGCCCATCACTGTGGAACAAACTCCCCCCAAATCTCCTACAAATTACTACCTATTTCAGCTTCAAAACCCTACACTCTGGCCCATCACTGTGGAACAAACTCCCCCCAAATCTCCTACAAATCACTACCTATTTCAGCTTCAAAACCCTACACTCTGGCCCATCACTGTGGAACAAACTCCCCCCAAATCTCCTACAAATCACTACCTATTTCAGCTTCAAAACCCTACACTCTGGCCCATCACTGTGGAACAAACTCCCCCCAAATCTCCTACAAATCACTACCTATTTCAGCTTCAAAACCCTACACTCTGGCCCATCACTGTGGAACAAACTCCCCCCAAATCTCCTACAAATCACTACCTATTTCAGCTTCAAAACCCTACACTCTGGCCCATCACTGTGGAACAAACTCCCCCCAAATCTCCTACAAATCACTACCTATTTCAGCTTCAAAACCCTACACTCTGGCCCATCACTGTGGAACAAACTCCCCCCAAATCTCCTACAAATCACTACCTATTTCAGCTTCAAAACCCTACACTCTGGCCCATCACTGTGGAACAAACTCCCCCCAAATCTCCTACAAATCACTACCTATTTCAGCTTCAAAACCCAATTGAAAACAGTGAACAATGTAACTCTTTGCAATCTTGCTTCTGCATCTGCGCATTATAAATTGCCACTATTATTATTATTATTATTATTATTAGCTGTTCCGACCTACCGTCGGAACAGGTGTTGTTTTTGTCGAGATTTTTATTATTTTTATTATTATTATTCTTTGTTTCCGCCTAAAACCCCATAGCGTTTGTACAGCGTTTTTGTTTAGGCCCCTACTCCTAAAGTATGAGGATAAAATAGTTAAATCATATATCAAATTGAAGCTTAGAACATAAGCTTTACTCTAACAAAAAAGTGTAAAAATTCTTCATTAATTAACCACGTGGTCTTCATTTGAATTTTTTAATTTGTAATTTTGATGCAGTCACTTTCATGTTATTGTGAAACATTCTCTTTGGTAATACAACACAGTATGTACCTCAATGAGTTGTTGACTTCTTGAGAGGAGTCTATACTATTTTGTTTTCTACCCGCGTTTTGGACACATTACTCTGTACACGCACAAAGTACGGAGGTTTGGGATTTTCGTTAGAACGTGCGTTAAATTTGTCCTTGTTTTTCTAACAGTGTCTGGACCAATTACTCTGTGCATGGGTTTTCGTTAAAACGAACATGCGTAATTAGATAGGGGTTTTTGACGACATCGACGTCGTCGTCAAAAACCCCCTTAAGGCAATCTAATACTACATTTCAACCCTACCTAATAGTTAAAGGCGTTAGCAGTTCATATTTAGTGACAATGTTCGCAAAATCATGACACGAGAATTATTTCGCCGGATCATAATCCCCTCTGTTGAAATACATACATGTAAACCCTCCATTATTGTATTGGCCCTCATAGCCTAGTGGTCATCAGTCGAGCTTACTTCACTGATACATGCGAGTTCGAATCTGCGCACGGGAAAAATATTTTTTTTAGCCCCCAAAACTAAAAAAATATTTCTTTTTGTAATATTTAGGTTAGATTCTTATCTTTATATCGATCGTGTTGCCTTTTCTTTTTCTCAAATGTTAGCCCAACATAACCTGTGTGCATGCATGACACGATGATGTTTAAAAACACAGTAAGCGAAAAATGGTAATCATAAGCGCAGAGTTTGGTGGTTAAGAGTTCTGTGAAATTAACTTGTACTAGATCAAACATCAAACCACCGACCCCAAAAAAAATTAAAAATCTTAATTAATTAACCACGTGACCCATATTTGCATATTTAATTGTACAAGGGGACAAAGTTGTTGGAACTTCCTGTTGATGCTGACATCATGAGAACATCAGCATAAGTATTGGAATTGCACTACCTATTGAACCACTTGGAGTGTTCAAGGAGTCCAACACGTCAGTCTAGAGTCCAACGCTGATTGTAAAAATCAATTCAGGCATCATCTTCAATTTAATTCTATGCAACAAGCAAACTTGGAAATTTTCTGATTTTATTTCAAAGGGTAACATAAATGGCTGTTAGCAATCGGTTTCCAACAAAAACTACATGGTGTACGTGCACAATACTCTTACTGGCCTCAAGCATTTACCTCTAGATAATAAATCAAGCATTCAGTTCAAAATGATAAAAGTTTGTTATTGCCACATTATTCAGCGAACCATGAATCATACACAGCTACTATTCACAAGAAAATCTATGTGTGGAGGGTAACAGACAGCACACAATGGAAGTGGAGTTTAACAATAACAATACCAAAAGTGCAATCGTCAGCCGTTGAAGTTTATTATACATGGGGCTGATGGTGATCAAAAGGATAAAAGTATGTTATCGCCACATTATTCAGCGCACCATGAATCATACACAGCTACTATTCACAAGAAAATCTATGTGTGGAGGGTAACAGTGGGACATTTTGTTTCGTCCATTATTTTAGTTTAACGTAGTTTATGACCATGAATATTAGAAATATTGTTGGTAATGTAATACTAGTTAACAAAACGTATACAAGTAAAATCCTTTCAACAAAAGAAATCCTACTTTCGGGATGTCAATCACCCGAGATAAGTTATCACAGGAAGACGACTTCCTAATTTTAGGATGTCGACTTCCCGAGATAAATTATCACAGCAAGACGACATCCTACTTTTGGGATATCGACATTCCGAGATAAATTATCACAGGAAGACGACATTCTTCTTTTAGAATGTCGACTTCCCGAGATAAATTATCACAGGAAGATGACAACTGACGTTTAGGATGTCGACATACCGAGATAAATTATCACAGCAAGACGACATCCTACTTTTAGGATGTCGACATCCCGAGATAAATTATCACAGGAAGACGACATCCTACTTTTAGGATGTCGACATTCCGAGATAAATTATCACAGGAAGACGACATTCTTCTTTAAGAATGTCGACTGTTTGTAGTTATAAGACTCCTTGGGGATAGGAGGAAAATTTGGAAAAACCGTGACCTCAATTTGACCTCTACTTCCGGGTCAACCGGAAGTGGGACCATATCTCAAGAACTACTCAACCGATTTTCAATTTGTTTTCACTTACAGACTCCTTGACATTAATATTGACTGTGAAAACGGGTGAACCGGAAGTGGGACCATACGCCAAATACTATACAACCGATTTTCAATCCTGTTTGTTCAGTTTTATCCTCCTAAGGCATTAAAATAAACTTTGAAAATCCATGACCCCAAGTTGACCTCTACTTCCGGGTCAACCAGAAGTGGCACCATATCTCAAGAACTACACAACCGATTTTCTAACTTTTTTTCAGTTACAGACTACTTGGGCGTTAGAGATTAGCCTTAGGTTACCGTGACCCCATGAAGTGGCACCGTAACTCAAGACACTGTACAGTATTTTTCAAACATTCAGTTATAGACTCCTTGGTATTGTTAACACATAATCAAAGCAAAAGAACACGGAACAGCTTTGTGTTTGTTCACAAACACCTAATGTCTAGTTATTATTATTATTATTCTTTTGCATGCTGTGATAAAATGAAATAATAATAATAATAATAATAATAATAATAATAATAATAATAATAATAATAATAATAATAATAATAATAATAATAATAATAATAATAATAATAATAATAATAATAATAATAATAATAATAATAATAATAATAACCATGAAGAGGGGGAAGAGGGTACATTCCGATGGCATTGCTCTGCCAGATGGTACACAGTTGAGGGCTTTGGGTGAGGAGGAGAGTTATCGGTATCTTGGTGTACTTGAATCGGACCATGTCCTTCACAAGGAATCAAAGGTAAGGCTGAAGGCAGAATACATCAGGCGTGTAAAGAAATGTTTGAAGTCTAAACTAAACGGGGGGAACATGATTAAGGCGATTAACACATGGGCCGTGTCTTTGATGAGGTACAGTGCGGGTATTGTCGAGTTGACTAAGGAAGATCTAGATGTCACTGACAGGAGGACAAGAAAACTAATGACCATGCATGGCATGCTACACCCGCGGTCAAATGTTAGTAGACTCTATCTTCCGAGGTCAGAGGGCGGAAGGGGGTTGCTTAGCGTGGCGGACAGTGTTAACATCGAGCGCAGAAGCTTGCATTGTCATGTCAGAAGGACCGAGGAGAGCTTGTTGAAAGTTGCACAAAGGTACACGAGGGCAGACGAAGTTGGGCCGAAGGAGTACAAGAGGGAAAGGAAGGAGGAAAGACATCAAGATTGGAGGAACAAACCACTTCATGGCCGGTTCTTGAGGTGTACTGAGGAAGTGGCCAGCAGCAAGTCATGGAATTGGTTAAAGAGTGGAGAACTAAAGAAGGAAACAGAGGGCTTGATTACTGCGGCGCAAGACCAGTCTCTAAGGACAAATGTAATGAAGGCAAGGATAGAGAAAGCAAACGTCTCTCCTATGTGTAGAATGTGCAATAAAGCAGAGGAGACTGTATTTCATATTGTTAGCGAATGCAGTAAGATGGCCCAGACGGAGTACAAAGGAAGACATGACAAGCTGGCCAAGGTGATTCACTGGGATCTGTGTAAGAAGTATGGTGTCAAAGTGCTTGCGAAATGGTACAACCATGTTCCGGAGAAAGTTGTAGAGACCGACCAGGTCAAGATCCTATGGGACTTTAACATTCAGACCGATCATGTTATACAACATAGGCGTCCGGATGTTGTGCTATTAGATAAGACGAAGAAGATGTGTCATCTCATTGACATAGCTGTGCCAGGTGATACAAGGGTAGCTTCGAAGGAGATGGAAAAGATCGAGAAGTACCAGGACCTGGCCAGGGAACTTCGTAAGATTTGGCAGGTAAAGGTAAAAGTAGTCCCCGTGGTGGTTGGAGCACTTGGCACCATTCCCAAAGCACTGGGGAAACATCTAGATGAAATAGGGACAAATGTGAGGGTAGATCTGTTACAGAAGGCAGCGCTTTTGGGAACAGCGAGGATCCTGAGAAAGACCCTTGAGATCTAAGGCTACGGGACGTAGCCCGACTCGAGGAGTTACCGGCACAAAGGAAAATGAGATCTTTCTTTTGCATGCTGTGATAAAATGAAATAATAATAATAATAATAATAATAATAATAATAATAATAATAATAATAATAATAATAATAATAATAATAATAATAATAATAATAATAATAATAATAATAATTCGGGATTCGTGGTGGAACCAGGAGAAAATGGAGTAAGAACGATAACAAAATTGCGATGGACTGTTATATTAAGAGTGAACCGGACAAGAGAGGATACAGAAGGAGAATGATAAGCCTATGGCAAGATCAAGGAATGTTTGAGATTAGTGAGCAGCGTCTTGCAGACCAGATAAGTACTATCAAACGGAACCAGTGGTTAACCAATGTGGAAATTGAGGAGATGAGGAGGATAGTACAAGCTGAAAGTGATGGAACAGATATTGTTAACCACCAAATACCGGAGGAGGCGGCTGCTGCTAGCTCACAGAGTGAAGATGAGGTGAACCAGCCAGGGTTGCGAAATGGTCAGGATGATGATGGCATCGACGATGAGGAGGGCGTAGAGTTCACGGAGGAGGAAGTGCAGATTAAGGCTAGGCTTCAAGAGGTGATGGAAGCGGCGAAGGGGTCAAACGGGTGGAGTATTCCAGCTATGCGCCGGGTCCCAAGGAAAAGGCTGACAGAAATGTCAGCCGTGGTAAGTAAAGTCCTTGGGTCGGTAAGTACGGATAATTTATCGGAAACTAACCGTCTTATTTTTGCAGGGGCAGTTGTAGTAGGGGAAAAGTTAAGGGTAGAGGTGTCTCAACAAGGGAACAGTACACCATGGTGGAAACGTCGGCTGGAGGGTCAAATTAAAGATTTGCGAAGAGATCTCAGTAGAATAGAACAAATGAATAAGGGTTTATTGAATAGTTCAGACTTAAGGAATACAATTATGACAAAGTACAACGTCAAACGTAAGGGTGTGAGTGTTGTAATAGAGGAGATTAAGCAAAGGGTTAAGGCTAAGGCTGCAAAAGTGAAGAGGTATGACGACAGGGTTAGACAATTTCACCAGAATAGATTATTTAACACCAATCAGCGTCAGTTGTTTAAGGAATTGGATGGGAAGGCTGACAGCACGCAAGCGGTTCCGAGACCAACAGAGGCAAAAACTTTCTGGGGTGGTATTTGGGACAAACCAGTAAAACACAACCGACAAGCGGAATGGCTAACAGATGTGAAAGATGAATTGAGAGGGGTACAACAGCAAGAAGGGTTCCAGATTGACGTGGTCAAGGTTAAGAGACAGATAAAGAAGGTGCCAAATTGGAAAGCCCCGGGTATGGACCATGTGCATGGGTACTGGTTGAAGAACTTCCGTAGTTTGCATGAGCGAATGGCCCTACAATTGCAAGACTGTCTAGTACAGGGTAAGGTCCCATCTTGGATGACTGAGGCAAAAACAGTGCTGATCATGAAGGATGTCAAGAAAGGTAACATTGCCAGTAATTATAGACCAATCACGTGCTTACCTGTGATGTATAAACTCTTGACCAGTATGATTGCAGAAGACCTATATCGCCATATGGATGACCAGCAGTTGTTTCCGGAGGAGCAGAAAGGCTGTAAGAAGCGGTCCAGAGGTACGAAGGATCAACTTATCATCGATAAGGCTGTACTGAAGGACTGCAGGAGCAGAAAGACTAATTTGGCAATGGCGTGGATTGACTACAAGAAGGCGTATGACATGGTATCGCACACATGGATAATGGAATGTCTGGATATGGTTGGAGTGGCTGATGCAGTAAAACGTCTTTTAGGTGAGAGCATGAAGACGTGGCGAACAAATCTGACAGCCAACGATGATAATCTGGGCAAGGTATGCATAAGAAGAGGTATTTTCCAGGTGACTCTCTGTCTCCGCTGCTGTTTGTTCTTGCGATGATGCCCCTGTCGATGATTCTAAGGAAGGTGAGTGCAGGTTATGTAATGAAGAAGGACGGATGTAAGATCAACCATCTGCTTTTTATGGACGATTTGAAGTTGTTTGCGAAGAATGAGGCCGAGATCGACTCTTTGGTGCAGACCGTCAGGATTTTCAGTGATGACATTGGGATGCAGTTCGGTCTGGAGAATGTGCTTCAATGACCATGAAGAGGGGGAAGAGGGTACATTCCGATGGCATTGCTCTGCCAGATGGTGCACAGTTGAGGGCTTTGGGTGAGGAGGAGAGTTATCGGTATCTTGGTGTACTTGAATCGGACCATGTCCTTCACAAGGAATCAAAGGTAAGGCTGAAGGCAGAATACATCAGGCGTGTAAAGAAATGTTTGAAGTCTAAACTAAACGGGGGGAACATGATTAAGGCGATTAACACATGGGCCGTGTCTTTGATGAGGTACAGTGCGGGTATTGTCGAGTGGACTAAGGAAGATCTAGATGTCACTGACAGGAGGACAAGAAAACTAATGACCATGCATGGCATGCTACACCCGCGGTCAAATGTTAGTAGACTCTACCTTCCGAGGTCAGAGGGCGGAAGGGGGTTGCTTAGCGTGGCGGATAGTGTTAACATCGAGCGCAGAAGCTTGCATTGTCATGTCAGGAGGACCGAGGAGAGCTTGTTGAAAGTTGCACAAAGGTACACGAGGGCAGACGAAGTTGGGCCGAAAGAGTACAAGAGGGAAAGGAAGGAGGAAAGACATCAAGATTGGAGGAACAAACCACTTCATGGCCGGTTCTTGAGGTGTACTGAGGAAGTGGCCAGCAGCAAGTCATGGAATTGGTTAAAGAGTGGAGAACTAAAGAAGGAAACAGAGGGCTTGATTACTGCGGCGCAAGACCAGTCTCTAAGGACAAATGTAATGAAGGCAAGGATAGAGAAAGCAAACGTCTCTCCTATGTGTAGAATGTGCAATAAAGCAGAGGAGACTGTATTTCATATTGTTAGCGAATGCAGTAAGATGGCCCAGACGGAGTACAAAGGAAGACATGACAAGCTGGCCAAGGTGATTCACTGGGATCTGTGTAAGAAGTATGGTGTCAAAGTACTTGCGAAATGGTACGACCATGTTCCGGAGAAAGTTGTAGAGAACGACCAGGTCAAGATCCTATGGGACTTTAACATTCAGACCGATCATGTTATACAACATAGGCGTCCGGATGTTGTGCTATTAGATAAGACGAAGAAGATGTGTCATCTCATTGACATAGCGGTGCCAGGTGATATAAGGGTAGCTTCGAAGGAGATGGAAAAGATCGAGAAGTACCAGGACCTGGCCAGGGAACTTCGTAAGATTTGGCAGGTAAAGGTAAAAGTAGTCCCCGTGGTGGTTGGAGCACTTGGCACCATTCCCAAAGCACTGGGGAAACATCTAGATGAAATAGGGACAAATGTGAGGGTAGATCTATTACAGAAGGCAGCGCTTTTGGGAACAGCGAGGATCCTGAGAAAGACCCTTGAGATCTAAGGCTACGGGACGTAGCCCGGCTCGAGGAGTTACCGGCACAAAGGAAAATGAGATCTTTCTTTTGCATGCTGTGACAAAATGAAATAATAATAATAATAATAATAATAATAATAATAATAATAATAATAATAATAATAATAATAATAATAATAATAATAATAATAATAATAATAATAATAATAATAATAATAATAATAATAATAATAATAATAATAATAATAATAATAATATAATAATAATAATAATAATAATAATAATAATAATAATAATAATAATAATAATAATAATAATAATAATAATAATAATAATTATTATTATTATTATTATCAAAGCACTTTTGGAGGATTCATATGTTTTATTTCACACAAACAGAAATGAATTATGTTCGGCTTCAAGCTCCCTGTCCGTCAGGTTTCGGGCCCTTGTTTTTTCCCCAACCTTTGGATCAATGGCTCAGTCCTTGTAACAGCCTCCAATCAGCGAGTCACGTTCACACTATGGAAATGAAATCCCCACGAGATTCCTGGGGAATTGTAATTTTAATGTTTGTTTCACACTTGATGTGAATTTCCCAGGGGGAACTCAAGCCTCTTCTCACACCACCAAAGGCTACTTTACCAACCGAGCTATCTAGCCCTACTATTGTCAATATCTTTATATTTTTTTTGAGGGGGTGGGGGGGGGGGGCAGTTAGAAGCCATACAACTGTAACTGCCATGTAGCCAGGGATCACTCCTAAGTTTACGAAACGACCTTGGAAGCGGCAGACAGGGGATCACCTTAAAGGGATGCAACTTCTTCTTTTTTCAATAATCAAGTATAAAACCACAACGGAAACACACACAAATTACAACAATTAGAATCTTCTGCTGACCAATGAAATATCGTTTCGGCCAAACCCTCATCACTTCAAACTGATTAATTATATCAAGCAAAAGCATTGCTGGAGCCCAAAAGAATTGACCGGCAGGGGGAAATGAGGAGGGGGGACTCTTACTAACCATCAAATGAAATTAACCCTGAGGCTCTCCTAATGTACACGCTCTAATGGGACCTTCCGCAACCCATCTCTCTCATCAATTTAACATCAGAATCAAATTATCAGACACACTGATGAAAGAAAGATGCCGAGTTTAAATTGCGAATTGCACTACCTCCCCACGGACGATGGACACTGCGGATGTAAATGATGCAAGCGTCTGCATAATAGATGGGTGTATCGAGAGAGGGTCAAGTGCACACTAGGGGACCTACATGTACAGCAGGTTAAATGTGTGACATTGTATCCGCTTCAAGGTTCCTTCGTCAACAGATGAAATGCTGCATGGGTGGTTGGCTTAATAGTGGTATCTTGTTTCTTGCCTTGCCTTCCAACTCTACCCTGGTTTGAATCTCAGCAGTGGTGCTACATGTATGTGGATTTGAATCTTGCCTTGCCTCCCACTTCTGGGAACAGGTTCAAATCCTAGCAGTGGTGCTATATGGATTTGAATCTTGCCTTGTCTCCCACTTCTGGGACCCCGGTTCAAATCTTAGCAGTGGTGCTATATGGATTTGAATCTTGCCTTGTCTCCCACTTCTGGGAACCGGTTCAAATCCTAGCAGTGGTGCTATATGGATTTGAATCTTGCCTTGCCTCCCACTTCTGGGAACCGGTTCAAATCCTAGCAGTGGTGCTATATGGATTTGAATCTTGCTTTGTCTCCCACTTCTGGGACCCCGGTTCAAATCCTAGCAGTGGTGCTATATGGATTTGAATCTTGCTTTGTCTCCCACTTCTGGGACCCCGGTTCAAATCCTAGCAGTGGTGCTATATGGATTTGAATCTTGCCTTGCCTCCCACTTCTGGGACCCCGGTTCAAATCTTAGCAGTGGTGCTATATGGATTTGAATCTTGCCTTGCCTCCCACTTCTGGGACCCCGGTTCAAATCCTAGCAGTGGTGCTATATGGATTTGAATCTTGCTTTGTCTCCCACTTCTGGGACCCCGGTTCAAATCCTAGCAGTGGTGCTATATGGATTTGAATCTTGCCTTGCCTCCCACTTCTGGGACCCCGGTTCAAATCCTAGCAGTGGTGCTATATGGATTTGAATCTTGCTTTGCCTCCCACTTCTGGGACCCCGGTTCAAATCCTAGCAGTGGTGCTATATGGATTTGAATCTTGCCTTGCCTCCCACTTCTGGGACCCCGGTTCAAATCTTAGCAGTGGTGCTATATGGATTTGAATCTTGCCTTGCCTCCCACTTCTGGGACCCCGGTTCAAATCTTAGCAGTGGTGCTATATGGATTTGAATCTTGCTTTGTCTCCCACTTCTGGGACCCCGGTTCAAATCTTAGCAGTGGTGCTATATGGATTTGAATCTTGCTTTGTCTCCCACTTCTGGGACCCCGGTTCAAATCTTAGCAGTGGTGCTATATGGATTTGAATCTTGCTTTGTCTCCCACTTCTGGGACCCCGGTTCAAATCTTAGCAGTGGTGCTATATGGATTTGAATCTTGCCTTGCCTCCCACTTCTGGGAACCGGTTCAAATCTTAGCAGTGGTGCTATATGGATTTGAATCTTGCTTTGTCTCCCACTTCTGGGACCCCGGTTCAAATCTTAGCAGTGGTGCTATATGGATTTGAATCTTGCCTTGTCTCCCACTTCTGGGACCCCGGTTCAAATCTTAGCAGTGGTGCTATATGGATTTGAATCTTGCTTTGTCTCCCACTTCTGGGACCCCGGTTCAAATCTTAGCAGTGGTGCTATATGGATTTGAATCTTGCTTTGTCTCCCACTTCTGGGACCCCGGTTCAAATCTTAGCAGTGGTGCTATATGGATTTGAATCTTGCTTTGTCTCCCACTTCTGGGAACCGGTTCAAATCTTAGCAGTGGTGCTATATGGATTTGAATCTTGCTTTGTCTCCCACTTCTGGGACCCCGGTTCAAATCCTAGCAGTGGTGCTATATGGATTTGAATCTTGCTTTGTCTCCCACTTCTGGGACCCCGGTTCAAATCTTAGCAGTGGTGCTATATGGATTTGAATCTTGCTTTGTCTCCCACTTCTGGGACCCCGGTTCAAATCTTAGCAGTGGTGCTATATGGATTTGAATCTTGCCTTGCCTCCCACTTCTGGGACCCCGGTTCAAATCTTAGCAGTGGTGCTATATGGATTTGAATCTTGCCTTGCCTCCCACTTCTGGGAATCGGTTCAAATCCTAGCAGTGGTGCTATATGGATTTGAATCTTGCCTTGTCTCCCACTTCTGGGACCCCGGTTCAAATCTTAGCAGTGGTGCTATATGGATTTGAATCTTGCCTTGTCTCCCACTTCTGGGACCCCGGTTCAAATCTTAGCAGTGGTGCTATATGGATTTGAATCTTGCCTTGTCTCCCACTTCTGGGACCCCGGTTCAAATCTTAGCAGTGGTGCTATATGGATTTGAATCTTGCCTTGTCTCCCACTTCTGGGACCCCGGTTCAAATCTTAGCAGTGGTGCTATATGGATTTGAATCTTGCCTTGTCTCCCACTTCTGGGACCCCGGTTCAAATCTTAGCAGTGGTGCTATATGGATTTGAATCTTGCCTTGCCTCCCACCTTTGGGACCCCGGTTCAAATACCAGTGTTGGTGCTATGTGGGTTGCGTTTTCAGTTCCTATCTGACTGCTGGGTTTTCCCTGCAATATGTCTAAGAGGTTTTTCTCCAACATCTAAAACAGAAACTTCCTTTTATGTCTTCTCTCCATTGGGTTCTTGACTAGGTGTGACTATCTTGCTTTTCTGAGAGTCATTTGCTTCCCAACCAGATTTGAAGGCAGTGGACGCTATTGGTTATCAATTACTCAAAATAGTTATTAGCATAAAACCTTACTTGGTAACGAGTAATGGAGAGGGTGATAATAATAATAATAATAATAATAATAATAATAATAATAATAATAATAATAATAATAATGCATTTATAATGCGCCATCTATCTAGTGTACAAGACCCTATTCCGAGGCGCAGAACAAAAAAACAATACATACAACAAAAAAGAAATGTAGAACATAATACAAAATTATACAATGAATAATCTACTGTCAAGACATGTAACGAGCTAAGTGTAAGAGGATTTAAATAAATGAGTTTTAAGCAAGTTTTTAAACAATGGAAGAGAACTACAGCGCCTGATGTTATTAGGTAAAGCGTTCCAAAGTTTAGGAGCACAAGCGGAAAAGGAACGATCGCCATATGATGAGGAAGTTCTAGGAATAGTTAAAAGGGACTTAGCAGAAGAACGAAGAGTGCGAGAGGGGGCATAAGGTACAAGCAGATTTGCAATATAAGACGGAGTCAAGCCAAACTGAGATTTAAATGCAATAAGTAGAATTTTGAATTGAATTCGTTGTCGAATGGGTAGCCAGTGCAGTTCCTGCAATATAGGTGTAATATGATCATGTTTTTTAGATTTTGTTAAAACACGAGCGGCAGCATTTTGTAAAAGTTGTAGTTTGTGGAGCTGGTGTTCGGTAACTCCGTATAATAGGAAATTACCATTGTCAAGGCGAGAAGTGACCAAAGAATGAATGATAGTAGCAGCAGTTTTATGTGATAAGGTTTTTCGAATGGTATTAACAGTTCTTAAGTAATAGTATGTCGATTGTCGATTGACAGATTGATAGTATACAAATATTGAGTGGCTCAGAGTGGAATGGGAGGAATATTATCGCTCGGTAAAATTTGGACTGTTCCATTTCACGAAGCTTCAACGAGGCCTGGTTCTTGATAATTTACCTCAATTTCGTCTCGGTAAAATTATCAAGAACCAGGCCTCGTTGAAGCTGAGTGAAATGGAACAGTCCAAATTTTACTGAGCGATAATATTCCTTCCATTCCACTCTGAGCCACTCAATATTTGTTTTATATAACTGACATATAGATCCTTGTCATTTGATGTATTTTTAAAGTATAACATTATGAAAAATCACACAAATTACTGGTTCGGAAATCATATAGCGCCGCGTAGCGGCAACAATTTAATAGCAATTGGATCACAACCTTTTGCACAGGTGCTCCTTTGTTTTAGCAGCGGCGCTGTACAGCTCAAAAGCATTGGGAACAAGGATGATCCTAACTGTTGGATGGTGCTATTCCCCATGGGCGATTGGTCGTTTTGATCGCCGGTGCGGATGGGAGTAATAGTGAATGTCACGTGAAGTAAGTTCCACCAATCAAATGACAAGGATCTGTATGTCAGTTATATAATATAAAACATTATGAGAATTTTCCCTCTGAAGTAATGTAGTTTTCGAGAAAGAAGTAATTTTTCACGAATTTAATTTTCGAGATCTCGGAATTAGATTTTGAGGTCTCGAAATCAAGCATCTGGAAGCACATAATTTCATGTGACAAGGGTGTTTTTTCATTCATTATTATCTCATTCTCATTTTTCATTCATTATTAACTGCAAATTTTCACAGGTTTGTTGTATGCGTATTCAATATTTTGTCTATGACAACTACCAATATTGTCCAGTGTCTTAATAAATGAAATGAAATGAAATTAAATGCATCTGATGAGTAGAGTATAGTAGAGGCCTACAAGTTGGAAATGTTTCCATGGTTACTTGGTATTAACTCTTCTTGATCTCTCTGAATCTACTGAAAGAAAAAAAAACTGATTGGGTCAGCTATCCCCGACTACCATGGTGGACTATCTCAAGCTTGAAATAGAAACAATCCTGTATCATAGGGGACCTGTTCACACCTTTCAACAAATCCTACCACTAACTACCCTACATCACCCATTGGCATCAATTTACCAACGAGGGCAGTGTCACCGACGCAACTTACAGTCACGCAGTTCTAGGCAGTCTCAAAGAGGCGACGACACTCACGTTTCAAACGTCACATCCATGCTCTTGTGAAGAAAAAAAGATGCTGTGCAACAACAAATGTCTCCCTTCCACGCCTGGAAACAGGCAGGCCACAAAGGAAAGGCCTTCGCTGCCCCTGGTCTTTGGCCTTGGTGCACCTTTGAAAGTTCCCCCTAGGCTTTAAGATTTATCAATGGCAGTGCCCTTTGAAAAATTAAAAAGGGCTTGCCCTTTCAAAGATAAATTTTTAGGCCTGCGTACTGTTTTATGGTGCAGTTGGGTGTGTCCAAGTTCAATCACTATTCTCACATCGTACCATCAGGGAAACTGACTGGGTATTTGTTTTTGAAAGGGCAAGGGCACCAAGGCATTTTCTCCTTGCATAAAGGGCACCCTATTAGGAAATTGTGAATTTCTACTAGAGCATTACAAAGGGCACCAAGGCAATGACCAGTGGGCATGGAGGCAATGACCTTTGTTGCCTCCATATCAGGCCTGAAATATTTGATCAACGGAGTGAACGAAACACCAGCACAAAAACCTGCTCACTTCCCCCGAAATAATTGAGTAATTATTAAGACATCACTCAAAAGGAGAACCCCTTTCTTTCAAAAGTCCAGTTTTCGCCATAAACACCAAACATCCTCTCCAAAACATAACCCTACCTGTCACCAAGCCCTAAACATAGGGTTGTCGGAACATTGTCGGAATATAGAACATAGTCACCATTTAGACGGTATGTCTGACAATATTTGTCTCGATAAATCAACACAGCAAAACACCTGCCCTCTTAAAAGACTTTGACAGAATATTTCCGAACGCCTACAGAACATTTCCGAATGCCCACCCAACCACTCTTTATATATTGATCAATAAATTATAAAATCATTAATTCATTTTCAAAATTCAATGAATTAAAAGAACAAACGCCACAACAATCTATAAATCCACTTTTCGTAATCAATAAATCAGTGCATAAACTGATCAATAAAACAACAAACCAATCAATCGATCAGCCAATCAATCAATCATTCAATCAATCAATCAATCAATCAATCAATCAATTCGTTTTTGACTCTGTTGCTTTGTGTATTCTTAAGCTCTCGTATCCATTATTCTCATTTAGGTTTTGGGTTGCATTATCCCTAGCTCTTTCAATCCTTTGGAAAAGACGCTCTACAAGTACGATTATTATTATATTATTATTTTCTCTTTACAATACTCTCATTTTCCCCTATCTGAACTACTGCAACATTGTCTGGGCACGCACAAGTACTAACAAACTTAAATCTCTTATTAATATTCAGAAAAGGGCTATTCGCATTTGCACACTTTCCCATCCTCGTGATCACACAGCACCCTTGTTTGCCAGGTTACACACACTAACAATCACCGACATTAATAAACTTCAAACAGGTATATTAATGTTCAAATATACCAATAACCTTCTTCCTCGCACTTTCTCCTCTAATTTCACCTCAATTAGCGATATTCACCATTACCATACTAGATCACATAATAACTACTATATCCCTCTTGCCCGCACATCATTCTTAATGAACACACTTCGTTTCTATGGACCTCGTCTATGGAATGGACTCAGGCAATCTGTGAAATCAAAGTCCTCTGTTGGCCGATTTAAAACCGCTTTCGAAAACCATCTTATCTCCCAGTGTATAGCATAGTTTAAAAGTACATTTGTTTTTTGTCTTGGTTTAAATGTGCTTTATTTTGCTTGGTACCTCTTTTATTAACCGTGTCGTAATGTTGCATAAGTCAGTCTGATTTCTACTACAGTTTATGTCCACTCCGTTTGTTTGTCTGTTTTTGTTTCATTGTTTTGTTTTGTTTTGTCTTTTGTATTCTTTTTTTGCTTGTTCTTTATTGTTTACTTACATGTAAGTCTATTTTGTGTGCGTTAAGGCATTCCATTTGTAAGCTTCGGCTTCCTGGGTAATGCCTCCACGTATTAGTTTTATTGTATCTATTGTTTTGTTTTCTTATTAAGTGATTCCCTTTGTGGAAATAAATGTTCGTTGAATTGAATTGAATTGAATTGGACCGATATTATGTTAGACAGCGGACAGCTTGACACCTTGACAGTCCTCCTTTAAAAACAAAAGACAACCCCAGAACCTGATGATACTGTTTACCTTTAACAGTCATTAGTTATCCATGGCTACCCATAGTTGTCAGCCTCATCCCCATTATGTGTAGTCATCTCACTCGGCCCTGCACCTAACCATATACACCATTGATGAAACCCTAGACAGTTAACATGCAGGGGGGCCCCACTGTGCATTTAATTAGTCAACCCAATGAACTATCAATGCAAACCACATTACCAAGAGGCCCTGTGCCTGAGAAATTGTAAAAATGTTACCGCGTTTTGAAATTTTTCTGGAAATTTTGAGGGGTGGCATGGCTGTATACACCAGCATAGAAATCCTAGGCAGTAACATGCAGGGGGGGGGGCCCCCACTGTACATAATTAATCTTCCCCAATGGAACGTCAATGCAAACCACATCATCACAAGGACGTACGCCCTGTGCCTGAGAATTTGTCAAAATGTAACCGCGTTTGGAAACTTTTAGAGTGCCATGGCTGTATACACCAGCATTGAAATTAGACAGTTAACATGCAGGGGGGGGGGGGCAGTGTGCATAATTACTATTCCAAATGGACTATCAAGGATGTCTGCCCTGTGCCTCAGAAATTGTCAAAACCGCGGTTGGCAGTTTCTCTTGACATTTTTTATAGTGGTTCCATGCATCGGCCTGTGAATAGCTGTTATGTTTGTTTACGCTTTTGACGGGGACATTTTTTTAAAAGTTGTCCACAAAGACAGAATGTGTCTTTGAACTGTAGCTTTCAAAACAGCATCCAAAAGATAAACACAGAGATGTCAAACATACCCCACATTTTATTTTAAAAACTAAGAACTACGAGTAGATACAAATTATGTTGAGTTACCCCCGTCTTTTGAATAATAAATCTACATAACTGGCAACGAGTCGAGTAAGACCTAAATTACTACAAGCTCAAAGGATAGTGATGCCAAGTCTGTGCCAGAAGTCACACATCCCGTCGACAGCAACAAGAAGCTTCCTATCAAGAGTAACCTATCTTCAGCTGCTAACCATCAAAGCCATTATACCGAAAGATTTCCTTCTCTGTCTTGGAATCTACGCATCACTGTGACAAAGAAACCTTCTATATCTTGAGTAATCTCACACCTTTGAGTCATAGGATCTTGACCGAGACGAGTAGGGGCCACCACCGGACTACATGTATAAGCAATCATCCCCCCCCCCCCCTGGAAGAATGAAAGCATACATTCTGTATAACATCATTCTAGAAGCATCAATGAGTGGGTTAAAGCGACACGTATCCCTCAAATATGTGTGGTTTACCTGTTACTTTCGCAATTAAACCAGTACACATTTTTGTAGAGTTTTTGAAAATTTAGGCTTAATAATAACAATAACAATAATAATAATAATAATAATAATAACAATAATAATAACAATAATAATATAGGTTAATTTATATAATTTATATAGCGACTTTAACACAGATCAAAGCGCTGAACAATGAATAAAACAAAAACATGCAAAGAAAGAAAGATAAACAAAACAGCAAAGGATTAATGACGAGGCTGACTGAAAAAGTATGTTTGTAGTTGTTTTTTAAATGGCAGTAGAAGATGATTCCCTGATCAGAGGTTTAAAGAGAATAATGAAAGAAGAAACACCTGTGTTGCACACATTTTTGTGCTTTCAGATGCCCGAAAAAGGCTTTAGGCCTTTAGGTCTTTTAATATTTTGAGTAAGAAAGTACCTCTTTCTCAAAATCTATGTTACTTCAGAGAGAGCTGTTTCTCACAATGTTTCAAACTATCAAGTGCTTTCCATTGCTCATCACCAAGTAAGTTATGCTAGCAATTATTTTGGGTAATTACCAATAGTGCCGGTGCCTTTAAGGACAGTCACAATGGTGTAGCATCTACCTCTAACCTTAGATATCAATCTTGAAACCCATGGGTGTAAGGAACGTGTGAAATACACGTACATGTAGCTAGGTCATTTATTTCAGGTTCTTGGGGGCTATCCTTAAGAGGTTTGGTAATCTTAAAGGCCAAGTCACACAGGCCCCCGATAAAAAATAAAAAATTGATAACGCTAGCGATACAATGCAGGCCCGATAAAAATGTATGCCCATTTATTTTATATACTCTCTGGATTTTTTCGCTGTCACCTCGCTAAATGTGGTTGGTATTCGCTGTCACCTCGCTAAATGTGGTTGGTACTCACTGTCACCTCGCTAAATGTGGTTGGTACTCACTGTCACCTCGCTAAATGTGGTTGTACTCGCTGTCACCTCACTAAATGTGGTTGGTACTCACTGTCACCTCGCTAAATGTGGTTGGTACTCGCTGTCACCTCGCTAAATGTGGTTGGTATTCGCTGTCACCTTGCTAAATGTGGTTGGTACTCACTGTCACCTCGCTAAATGTGGTTGGTACTCGCTGTCACCTCGCTAAATGTGGTTGGTACTCGCTGTCACCTCGCTAAATGTGGTTGGTATTCGCTGTCACCTCGCTAAATGTGGTTGGTACTCACTGTCACCTCGCTAAATGTGGTTGGTATTCGCTGTCACCTCGCTAAATGTGGTTGGTACTCGCTGTCACCTCGCTAAATGTGGTTGGTACTCGCTGTCACCTCGCTAAATGTGGTTGGTACTCGCTGTCACCTCGCTAAATGTAGTTGGTACTCGCTGTCACCTCGCTAAATGTGGTTGGTATTCACTGTCACCTCGCTAAATGTGGTTGGTACTCGCTGTCACCTCGCTAAATGTGGTTGGTACTCGCTGTCACCTCGCTAAATGTGGTTGGTACTCGCTGTCACCTCGCTAAATGTGGTTGG
This sequence comes from Asterias rubens, assembly GCF_902459465.1. NCBI lineage: Eukaryota > Metazoa > Echinodermata > Asteroidea > Forcipulatida > Asteriidae > Asterias > Asterias rubens. The sequence goes on along the minus strand of NC_047065.1, from coordinate 18,738,943 downwards.
TACTCACTGTCACCTCGCTAAATGTGGTTGGTACTCACCGTCACCTCGCTAAATGTGGATGTGGATTCGATACATTTGTGAAATCAACTGAAATTTTCAAAGGTGACCAGGGGTCGATTTCACTAACGCGTTTTGGTCATCGCAAACGCCGAAATTGATCACTAAATCTAAAATCCATCGCAACTTAGCGATGGATTTTTAGCCGACGATTTCACTAAAACTTAACGATGAATATATTCGTCGCAAAGTTTTATTTAGCGATGACAATCTTGCGATGACATGTTAGTGGTCGCAAAGTAAAAGTTCATCGCAAATTTATGATACATTGCGCCATTCTGTGGTTATAGCTATAGCAGTGTACGTTTTGACGTATAAATTGTCCGTGATGTAGAGTAAAATAAATGGCGCTACATTATTTTAGTCTTGCCTGGTGGACTCAGATTGCGAATGACAACTATCAGCGACGCAACTGCAGCAAAGAGCCCCTTAATATTGGTAAAAAGGAGATACTATATGGGTTCAATTATTTTAACCATCATTTAAAAAAAAAATGTGTAATGTATTGGCAAATTGACAGTGTGAAGCTTAGTATTATTAGACAGATATGTCAGAATTTTCATCAATCCCACCGTTACAACAGATTTACATGTATGAAAACTGTTTATTAAAATCTAAAATTATAATAGAGGCCATAGGCCTATAAATGCTTTAACCCTTTGTAAATGAATGCCTAAACATCGTCCACAACAGTTCGTATGCACCAAAATGACAACGATTTACATATAAACTGCACAATGCCATTTCATTTCGAGCGACGACCGACGATTTTGTCGCAGGATGTCAAAGGTCACTACTTTTAGCCTCGTACAAAAACTTTATTTCCCTTTTAACGTCATCACAATTGCGATGACTTTAGTGAAACGCAGAATTAGCGACATCGCAATTGCGATGGATTTGAGGTTTGCGATCTCATCGCAAGTGTGTTAGCGATGATCGCAAACATAGACGTTAGTGAAATTGGCCCCAGTACTGATTCTTCCTTTATAGCTTTGCCAACAAATTATAATTATTTTGGGAGAAAAACCTACATGTATGACCTTCATAAGGGAATAGTGCCAGGTGAAACTCAATGTCTAGTCCAGAATTGAGGGCAGACAAGTGTGAACATTTAATGCTTATGTTTCACTTAGTTACCTGTTCATGTTTGTTGCGTTGTCATTTAGCTTTCGAGAAAGACTCTGCTAGGGTCGAACTGTCAGGCCAATATATATATACATATATATATTTTTTTTTTTACCCAAATTTTTACCCTCGGTCCATTTGGTTGGTAAGTTGTTTGCAACAGCTAATTCTATTTTCTCAACATTTAATGTCATGACATGAATTAAAAAACATAGTCGATGATACACTTCAAAACTACTCTGTGTACTATAAGTACTACCGTACAAGAACGTGTACAGACAGAAATAACGTAATAACTTACAATAAACAGTTTGTCATGGCCGAGCAGTTAAGAGCACAGGATTCACGCTCTGGTGTTTGATCAGCAGAGTCTGGGATGGACTCCCGATCGTAACACTTGCTACATGTACGTAAAATTGTGAGGTAGGGCTTTCTGCTCTACCGGCCAGGCTTCGAACTGATGATACCAAAGCCTACACCATATGGACTGTAAAAGGGGTAACCCTGTTTCAGCACTAGGAGTAGGTGGCAACGGCCTGTGGGAAAAAAAACAAGTGTAGCCCACACCTCGTAGTGGCATTCAGGCCTTGTGTGTCTGGCGACTTGCATAAAAATAAATATAAAAAATAATAATGATAATAATATTAATATAAAAAAAAGCTCTCTCATGTACACTTGTATTCTTCTGGTCAGGGGGCCAACAGGGTTTGTCCACAATCATAGAAACACCACCTCCTTCCCCTCCTCAGTGGTAAAGACTAACCAAACTGACCAGTCATCTTAACCACTTGACACTCTTAACCTCTATCCCTCCTTCCTTTTTAAGGACCCTTTGCTCCATCCCCCAAAGCCACATTTCTGCTCCACAATCCCAAAGCCATCCACAGAGAATGCAGGAAAAAATAACGATGTACATGTAGGTCCAGCGCCAACAACGTTTATGAATAATTCACAGAACGCCAAAGGCTTTGAGATCGGAGGACGTGGGGGGCCAACAGAGAGGGGGGGGGGGGTCATGTTCCATCCATCGATACCAAGACGGGATAAGACCATAAGACTAAGCCTAGACGCACGGACTCTCTAAAACCAAGATAATCTCCCATCCAAAAAAACACAAAACTCATCAATTTCCCAGCGACTTTACATTCAGGAAGAAAAAAAATACTAAATAAGCACTCAATCTTGATGTATTTGGAGGTCTTTTTTAGAATTCTCTACCTCTTCTCTGAGGGTCAATGACATTAGCATATGCTGTCAAGAGAAGGCTAAAAATAATCGAAGATGTCTCTTGAAAGATCTCGACGACAGATCCCCCGAGGGGAAATGAAAATAAAGCTCAAGTTATGCATTAGTTCCTTTACACATGTATCAAGCTACTGGAAAAGAGTGTGTTGCATACAATTCATCATCAGACGGCGGGGCGCTAATGGACTATCCATGGATATCAACCCACACACCAGTATTCTTAAAATGTTTTTTGTTTTCCTTGATTTTGTTGTTTTTGTTCGGAGGTGATGAATGAACTTTTCAAAGAACCTGCTTTGGCATCATATTTAATCTATTAGGCAGTATAGCATGGCTGCCTCCTGCACTGACATTATACATGTATATATAATCTTGCTAAAAGTAAATTTATAAATTTAGGTAGGAAAACACTCAAGCTGAAAACAAACCAAATTATTCAACAGATCAACAAATCCAAAAATCAATTAATAAGTTTCAATAGTTACTTATGGTAATTACTCAAAATAATGATCATCATAAAACCTTTCTTGATTACGAGTAATGGGGAGAGGTTGATAGGATAAAACATTGTGAGAAACAGCCCCCTCTGAAGTGACGTAGTTTTCGAGAAGAAGTAATTTCACAAGGTTTTTTTTCTTTCCCACGACAGATTGAGCTCAAATTTTCACAGGTTTGTTATTTTATGCATATGTTGAGATACACCAACTGTGAAAACTAGTCTTTGACAACTACCAAACGTGTCCACTGTCTTGAATCTATTGATCAACAAATTATCAAATCAATAATTCAAATTCAAAATTCAATGAATTAATAGAACAAACGCCACAAAAGTCTATGAATTCCATCAAAGAGATGGGTCTACAGATTTCTGGCCCAAAAACTTTTGCGACCCTCCAGGAAATTCTTAAGAAAAATTTGCTGATTATTTACACTACAACTATTTTACCGGCAAACTCCTGGGGAATAGATATTAAATAAGATACACGGGTGAAATTTTCTCAAATGTTCAAAGATCAGACCTGTATGCTTCTTTTTTTGTAAGGGCAAGGGCACCAAGGCATTTTTCTGATTTGTAAAGGGCACCTTATGAGGCAAGGCAATGACCAGGGGGCAAGAGGCAATTGCCTTTGCACCTGCCTCCGTGTAAAATCAGGCATCAGATGTTATGTCTGTTTAGTCTAGACATAAGACATTTTTCTTAAAGAATTTACTCCTTCCAAAGCAACATTGCATCATTTCTTTTAAATTTAATAATATATTGACAATGTAATGTATGAAAGGGGACACTAGTGAGCTGCGAAACACCAGGTGAAAGTGTATGTTCATTTCCTGAACGTCCAAATCTCTAGAAATCAACATTCAATGGCGGATTGCTCTTTCTCATCTAAGAATTCATTTATGATGAATTGCTGATGCAACGCAAGACATCCCTGGTAGGATTTCTGATTCTCTGCACTTTAATTAAAGATTGACTGAATAGGATAGCCGATTGAGGGAAGACTTTGGGAACAATCACGCATTAAGGACAGGTGGTTTGCAGTGTTGAGTGCTTGTAATGTCTCAGAATAGATTATGATAAATAATAAGAATAAGAATAAATTAAGCTTATAAAATGCCTTAATCCATGACTTGATCCCATGCACTGTACAAGTTATATTGCGACCAAAATCAAACAAGAGGAGGCAATTACACTAAAAGAGCATTTAAAAGATTTCTTAAAATATAAACCACAAAAAATGGACCAGGAATTTCAACATCCAAAGCTTGTACTAGGCTATGCTTCGTTTTTAAAAGGCGAGGGCACCAAGGCATTTTCTCCTTGGTAAGGTCACCCTACAGGAGGAAATTGTAAATTTGTACTGGATCATTTTATTAAGGGCACCAGGGCAATCCCCAGGGGGCATGGAGGCAATCGCCTTCATTGCCCCCACGAAGTACAATGTACCAGGCCTGAACAATCATCCCCGCCACTTCTCAATGTTTTTGTCTCTATACATACATCAACTTTCGCAAATTTATTCAGTCAGTTTCCCAGTGGTTTATTGCTTGAAATTAATTCCTCAGTGGATTTCAAATTGAAGAAGATTATTTCTCAAGCCTAAAATGTATACACTCGAGTGTTGTTCTTTTGTGTCTTAAGTTATAACATGCGTCTTAAGACTACTGTTTGCACTACTTGAGTCTGCTACTTCAACTTATACTGTACATGTGATTCCATTTTGCAATAAGAAATCCAGGATTTAAAGACTCTGGACACCTTTGGTAAATGTCAAAGACCACTCTTCTCACTTGGTGTATTTCAACATATGCATAAAATAACAAACCTGTGAAAATTTGAGCTCGATTAGTCGTCGAAGTTACGAGATAATAATGAAAGAAAAAACACCCTAAGTTGTGTGCTTTCAGATGCTTGATTCGAGACCTCAAATTCTAAATCCCAAGGTCTCAAAATCAAACTCATGGAAATTTACTTCTTCCTCGAAAACTACAGTACTTCCAAGAGCCATTTCTCAGAATGTTTTATAATATCAACAGCTCCCTATTACTCGTTACCAAGTAAGGTTTTATGTTAATAATTGTTTTGAGTAATTACCAATAGTGTCCACTGCCTTTAAGTATGCACTACTTGAGTCTGCTACTCAACTTATTGTAATTACATTTTGCAATAAGAAATCCAGGATTTAAAAGATGTAAGACAATTCAGGATGATCCATACTTTAGAGAGCATACTTTGGATCTTAAGGTTCAAACGACAATCGGAACTGTTGAAAGGAGCCTTGAGGTTGTCTCAGGGTTTTGTCTTCTTTTTTTTTCCCAACTCAAGACTTTGTTGCTATCAAGTGCATGACATAAAACACTACATGCTCATCTAAACAAGGAACAAAATAAACTTGTTGATGTTCATCAGAACGGTGCAACACACAACACACTATAACCTCTCAGCAAACAAACAGCAACAAACAAATATAATTATTAGATGTGGTTCGCCTAATCAAACGTTTACGGGTGTGAGAGTCATCAATGACCAAAAGCAAAAAACTAGGCAAGAGTGGAGAGTGAAAATGTATGCATGCCTGGTGGAAGTGTGGTTGCAGAGCGGTTAAGAGCATCAAATTCAAACTCTGGTGTTTCTGATCAGCAGAGTGTGGGTTAGAATCCCCAGCCGTGACACTTAACCATAGCTTCGTCCTTCGGATGGAACGTAAAGCCGTTGGTCCCATATGTTGTGTAAGCGCATGTTAAAGAACCCAGTGCACTTATCAAAAACAGACGGGGGTTCGCCCCGGTGTTCCTGGCCGGATTGGCAGCATATTGCGCCACAGCACCTTGTAAACCATTACACGGTGCTAAGGATTAGGTCTTATATCTCAAACTTCGTCCCACTCCTTGCAGTAATAATACCTGGCGCTTTGTATCCTTTGGCAAAAGGCGCGTTATAAATACGGTTATTATTATTATTATTATTATTATTATTATTATTATTATTATTATTATTATTATTATTATTATTATCATTATTATTATTATTATTATTATTATTATTATTATTATTTAAATTCGGGGAGCCAACCTCCTGTGGGATATGGTTCAAGATTGATTGATTGATGTTGAAATGGCATTTCCACCTTTTGATAACCCCTGGAGTTGTAGATTCCAAGGAGCTCCTAAGAATAGTATCCTCAGTGCTAGATAAGAAACACCCCTAAGCACGATTTCTTTATAGCTGCAGATAATACCAGCTACTTTTGTTCACCAGGCATGCATACAATGTCTGATTTCAGAGATCAGTCTAGAATTTCCAATTCCTGAACTTACAGCTCAACAACATAACAAATCCCACTCCTCGTCCTGCCATGGCGAAAGACAGATACTTAAGACACCATGTACAGAAAATTATACAATTTGAAGACAAATCAGCAGTCCGCTAGGAGGGTGAGACGAACAGCACCCTCAAGAGTCCATCCATTAAAAGTGTGACCATGGCTATTGCTGCTTGTCAAAGTACATGTATATATACGTTGTATCTTGCCATTGTGGGTTTAACACAGGGCTTTCTCTTGAAAACACAAAATGCTTACCTGGGCGCTGAGATGTTGAGGGGTTCTCCTTTGGTCCAGGCTAGGGTGGGGCACCCAGGGAGAGGGCGTGGCTTTTGGGTACCCAGCTGGTGGGCGTCTAATACCTTAGAGTACCGGTAAAGGTGATTACCTGCAATAGATAACAAATACAACATTAATAGTCTGGTAACGCAAGAGTTTAGGAGCAAGTCACCTAAAAATATTGCTATGTGATTTTACTTTTATTTTTTCCGCTCAAAAACTTAACAGAAGCTAAAACTTTTACAGGTACATTTTATGACACACATCTCCATTCACCCTCACAGTGAGTATGGATTCATGTCATAACCCAAAAACTTGATCTACAAAAGGTATCAAACACTTTTAATTAATCCATACCCTTTAAATTAATACATACAGGTAGCAGACCCTTCAGCGAAACTTATGTCTTAGAACTACCTCATCAACTAAAAAGAGGACAGAGAAAGGAACCAAGGGTCTATTCTAAATCTTGGGACAACAACAAAAAGTAGTTTCTTGGTTGCTGTTGAGGGTATTTTTAAAGGTAATTCACTCAACCTCTGTACAACAAAATGTCTCTTTAATTTAGTGACCAGTCTTAAACCAAATGCCAGGTGTACTCAACACTAAACATCCAGTTTTGACTTGGCCGTTTGTTATCATTCTTGACTAAATATACCACCCCCCCCCCCCAACAGTCACCCTGAGCTTCACTTATATACCTCACAGTAGAATCACATCCGTCATTATAAGGCGCTAAGGTGTTGCCTCACGCTTTTTTTTAATGCTTTTTTTCTTTTTCTTTTTCTGTCAGCAAAGTCACACGCTGTGCTAATCCCAGCATGGAATTATGTTTCAATGCAGCACAAATGCCCTGCCTACAAAGTGGACCAGTGAATATTATTAACCAGCGGAATGGGTCGCTAGGCAACCAAGGTGTCAATGTGCAAACTGCACAGAAGGTTTGTATGTGTGCAAATCCTCCTTAAAGGGTACATTATTAAACATCAATAACACCAATACTATCTCGCAAAAACATCAGAAGGGCATAATTTAGAAGCTCCTAAAAGTTTTGCCAAACAGTTGATCAGCATCAGGCAGTTTATTCACAGATCCTAAAATCAAACAAAAACCTCCAACAGCACACAAACCGTGCAGCAATGGCCATCTAGCAAGGAATAAGACAAAATTGCCTCTTTAACTGTTGACTCTTCCTGGTTCCCCGCATGCAGATCAATGCAACGTCGAGTAATGTCAACACTTTAACCATGTAAGCGTATACTTACAAGACGGTGTTGTGCAACTTAGGCAAGCCCTAGGGTAAGATACATGGGAGAATTTTCTTACGACGCTGAACTGGAACTGCACGGAAACGGGAAATGCGTCGGCACATACATAAGCTCATTCTTAGTAGTCAGGATCTTTTACCCATTTTGGTTCGTCATCAGGGGATGAGTGGGCAATATGGAGTGAACATTACACAGCATTGTTTAGCAACCAATGCATATACAGAAGAACCATATACATTGTAAGATGTGTTATAAGTACAATGTAGATGTTGTGAATGCATGTGTCAGCACGGAATCCAGGCATTGAACATGGTATGGAATCCAGGCATTGAACATGGTATGAACTCCAGGCATTGAACATGGTATGGAATCCAGGCATTGAACATGGTATGGAATCCAGGCATTGAACATGGTATGGAATCCAGGCATTGAACATGGTATGGAATCCAGGCATTGAACATGGTATGGAATCCAGGCATTGAACATGGTATGGAATCCAGGCATTGAACATGGTATGGAATCCAGGCATTGAACATGGTATGGAATCCAGGCATTGAACATGGTATGGAATCCAGGCATTGAACATGGTATGGAATCCAGGCATTGAACATGGTATGGAATCCAGGCATTGAACATGGTATGGAATCCAGGCATTGAACATGGTATGGAATCCAGGCATTGAACATGGTATGGAATCCAAGCATTGAACATGGTATGGAATCCAGACATTGAGAGAAAATGGAGGCACTCAAGACTTGAGATTGATAGACAGTTGTATTGTAATCAAAGACAAAGGGTTAATGAATTAATTAATGTAGCTAAGATTGAATATTACTCCTCTCAAATTACAGATTGTTCAGGAGATCAGAAGAAACTATTTAAAGTTGTTGATGGGTTACTAAATCAAACAAAAGAAAAGCCTGTATTACCCAGTAGTGTATCAGATGCGGTTCTGGCAGATAGTTTTTCTAACTATTTCAGCAACAAAATTGTTAATATTCGTAGTATTTTTCCTGTAGCAACTAATTCTACTATATCGCAGACTAACCATTTACCTGTGTGTGCTCATGTAACAAAAATTTCCCAGTTTGAATCTGCTACTGTGTCTGAGATTATAAAATTAATAAGCAGTTCTCCTTCTAAATCATGTGAACTGGACCCCATACCTACACATCTTCTTAAAAGGTGTATTAATGTTCTAGCACCTCTTATTACTACTATTGTGAACAAGTCCTTTGAGCAAGGTAATTTTCCAGACAGTCTTAAGACTGCTTACATTCGTCCCCTAATCAAGAAGCCAGGTTTAGATATTGAGACTTTTTCTAACTACAGACCGGTGGCTAATTTGAAGTTTGTTGGCAAGACCATTGAGCGCATAGTCGCCTCCAGATTGAATACTGTTATCTCTGACTCTGGCCTTGCTGATAAATTTCAATCAGCATACAGGTCCAAGCATAGCACTGAATCGGCACTATTGCGGGTGCAAAATGACATTTTATGTGCTATGGATGAAGGCCATGTGACAGCCCTGATTCTGCTTGATTTAAGTGCGGCTTTTGACACCGTGGATCACACTATTTTGCTCAAGAGACTACGTGATATTATTGGTTTACAGGGCAATGCCCTTAAATGGTGCCAATCCTATTTGCAAAACAGACCACAACATGTACGCATTGGCAATTCCACATCGGACCCAGTTGTTCATGATTTTTCAGTCCCTCAGGAGTCGGTTCTTGGACCGGTGTGGTTCACGGTGTACACCTACCCAGTTCATAGCATCATCCTGAAACACAAACTGAACTATCATGTATATGCTGATGACACTCAGTTGTATTTCTCTTTTAAACCATCCAAACATTTTGCTGATGAGAGCATCAGTCGTATTGAAACGTGTGTTGGTGAAATTCGTGTTTGGATGCAAGACAATTTCCTTAAACTTAATGATAACAAGACTGAATTTATGATACTTGGTTCACGCCAACAACTCTCTAAAGTTACTATTCCCCATATTAATATAGGTGACTCCGAAGTTACCGCTGTTACCAAAGCTCGTAATCTTGGTGTGATCTTCGACTCTTCCATGACACTTAATTCACATATTTCTAGTATTGCATGTTCTACAACATTTCACATTCGTAATATAGGCAAAGTGAGGAAATATTTAACACAAAAAGCAACTGAGCAAATAGTCCACTCCGTCGTCGTTTCCAGACTTGACATGTGTAACTCACTTCTATATGGTCTTCCTAATACTCAAATTGAACGACTTCAGCGTATTCAGAACTATGCTGCTCGTGTTATCACCTTAAATAAAAAGTCCTGTCATATAACTCCGATTTTGAAAGAATTACACTGGTTACCCGTAAGCAGTAGAGTTAAGTATAAACTTCTGCTTTTTGTGTATAAATCACTCACCAACAATGCCCCTGCATATATTGATGATCTACTCAAACCATACAATCCTCCTCGCAAACTCCGGTCTTACAATTCTAGTCTCCTTATTGAGCCCATATCCAATCATTCATGGGGAGACCGATCTTTTTCACATGCTGCCCCTCGTCTATGGAACAAACTGCCTGCACTAGTAAAATCATCTGTTTCTTTAACACAATTTAAGAAAAACCTTAAGACACATCTTTTCAACCAAGTATTTGAGAAAATGGTTTGATTTCTACCCTTCGATGTTTTCTTTGATATTGCATTTGTACTGTATTTCTCTTCAACATGTTCTGGATTTCTTCTTAGCTTAGGCTTACGTTTCAATTTTGGTTATTGTACATGTAAATATTATTCTTTGTATTTAGCGCCATGAGCACTTTGATGGATTTGTGCGCTTTATAAGTTCTCATTATTATTATTATTATTGAACATGGTATGGAATCCAGGCATTGAACATGGTATGGAATCCAGGCATTGAACATGGTATGGAATCCAGGCATTGAACATGGTATGGAATCCAGGCATTGAACATGGTATGGAATCCAGGCATTGAACATGGTATGGAATCCAGGCATTGAACATGGTATGGAATCCAGGCATTGAACATGGTATGGAATCCAGGCATTGAACATGGTATGAACTCCAGGCATTGAACATGGTATGGAATCCAGGCATTGAACATGGTATGGAATCCAGGCATTGAACATGGTATGGAATCCAGGCATTGAACATGGTATGGAATCCAGGCATTGAACATGGTATGGAATCCAGGCATTGAACATGGTATGGAATCCAGGCATTGAACATGGTATGGAATCCAGACATTGAACATGGTATGGAATCCAGGCATTGAACATGGTATGGAATCCAGGCATTGAACATGGTATGCCGTTCTTTGATGAAAACGCACTTAGGCTGAATTTATTTGGGGTTTTTTGTTCAGAGAATGTGTCCTGTTGCATGCAATAGCCACTTGGCTGACTTTTCAGTTTGTGGACAGTTGCTGGTGTGAATTCTAAGTGGAAAGTGATTCGCACAATGTAAGACGTTATGATATCTTCTAACTAAGAGAACTTTTCAATGGTTTGTTAGGACACTCTGAAAAAGAAAATCAACCGTCCAAACAAACAACCTCCTAAAATAATGATGTAGAATTAGTCAGGTTCACAGCCAAGGTAGTGGTCTGGTGGACTGACTCTCACTGTGTCTTTCAGGAGGATTAAGATTGGCTGGAGATAGAACCATATATTGAGAGAGTTGTGACAACTTGCGTTGAAAATTCATTTTGTGTCAAAAAAAATGAATGGGCCTTTCCTATTTTCCTTTCCTTTACCCTGCCCCCCCTCCCCCATTCCCTAGCCTCACACCCTCACACCCTTCCTCCATCCCTTCAATCCCCCCCCCCCGACCCAAAAAAAAAGAAATAATGAAATATTGCTCATGATTTTTATAATTGGGCCAACACCCAAGAAATATTGTCACTCCGACTTGATAGGATTAAAGGTTACAAATCGAGACGTCAGTCGCCAACGACAACACTACATCAGGTTTCAATACTGCTTAATCCACAACGCATTATGAGCGCACTGCGGGATGCCCTCGCTCCGATGCGCAGACATACAGTTTAATAGTCGCGCTGCGTAGACAGTCACTGATACAAATCCAAACGTAATCACATTTTCAACCAGCCTCGATCCTGACGTTATGATACAACTATTAAATTATCATGCTCATCTATAAAATGAAGTCATAAATGCGCCAGATAAATTTGTTACCAGGTTTCATCAGCACTTAGCGGGATCAGATCAGATTAAGTGTTTTCTATGTCTGTTTTCAAGAAGCATTTATAACGTGTCATACTTGCTTAGCACTCATGCATCTTGCTGAGCACATAAATGCTAAGCAGCTTGTCCCAAAATGCTCATAGCAACCTGAAGCAAGCGGCAAGAGTTAAGCCACCTAACAGTTCTTCCATTGAACCGAAACAGTCACAAGTAAAGATCATGATCTGAATTGACATTTCCCAATACTTCTCTCGTGGCATCACATTATTTCCCTTTTCTAAAAGGCAAAAGAGTCGATGCGGGCAAAATTAATGAAATTAATTTCTAATCATGATATTCTAATCATCAAAAGCCATCATCTGGATGGCCTTGCCAGATACAGGGGAACACTCTCTTAACATCCACACAAACAGATGTCCTGCACATTATCATAAATGTCTCCTTCTCGTTTATTAAGATTCTTAAATTGGTTATTTACTTCACCGTGACTGCCGTGATGAGCTGTTTATTTATTTAGTGACCTGGGTTTCAAGTTCGGTTATCTAATAAAAAAATAGCTGGAATAGCCAGTCACGGTTTGTCCTTGGAGTTCATCAGACAATCTGATGGCATTGACAATGGCCTAGTTTTACAGCTTTGTGTCCCAGAAGCAAAACCGGTGCACTTGTGGGAGTTAGTTCTGCATATTTCACAGGTTAACGAGGAGTTTGGCTTTAATTTATTAATAAACTCATTCATAGTTTAGAGCAGTGCAGATTTAAGGTTCTGCCTTATGCAAAGGTGACAAAAGCATGCACTTGAAAACATCGGGGCATCGTTGCCGAAGACTCGATTTTGCCACATTTATGTTGAACAATATTTGCATTGTGTTTTTGTCATAAAATCCAACGAATTCAAGTCAATTGTAAAATCTCAAGTAATCTTTGCACAAGTCAAGGCAAGTCACAAGTCAGTGAAACTGTTGCCTCGAGTCTCTGGAAATCTGCTGCCAACTATGCCAGAAAACACCAGGGTGAACCATTTCTCTTAAAGGCAGTGGACACTATTAGTAATTGTCAAAGACTAGTCTGCACAGTTGGTGTATCTCAACATATGCATAAAATAACAAACCTGTGAAAATTTGAGCTCAATCGGTCGTCGAAGTTGCGAGATATTAATGAAAGAAAAAAACACCCTTGTCACACCATGGTCACACGAAGGTGAGTGCTTTCAGATGCTTGATTTCGAGACCTGAAAATTCTAAATCTGAGGTCTCAAAATCAAATTCGTGGAAAGTTACTTCTTTCTCAAAACTGCCTTTAACAAGAACTGAACTGGGTGTTTTATTTGCGCTACATTTTTTTTTTTTTTTTTCACACAGAACAGAAAAAAGTTATATTCTACCTCTGATAGTGATAATGATCTCAACTACGTAAGCCTGTGTTTAGAACTGAATTTGAGATGGTTTAATTGACAAGTCTATCTTTGACATTATAAACAGACGTTGGGGTCTTCAGGGAGATGGAGTATCTAGCAACATCAGTCGTCCCACGAGAAACGACAACGAAACCCGCTCAAGGCTGTTTTCTTTTTCTTAGTTTTTTTTAGTAGGGATCTAGAATGAAGTTGACAAGATGAGGTCTGTCATTCTATGGATGAACGTGCTTTACTCACTGAACAATGCATCCAACCTGCTTGCTTGAATTTAAAATTCGATGCATCATTAGTTTTTGGACTGAGTGCTACATTCCCCCCACCCCCTTCTTCACCATGAATACACAGTACAGACCTTCCACAACCTGTGTGAATGTTAATCGAGATTGGCGGCCAGGTTGAACGACACTGAATAACACTTCATTTATTGACTGTGTCGTCCATAATACATACTTGATTTCAGTTAGGCAAAACATACAATCAGCGCCTTGTATCCTTTGGCGCTTTACAAATACAGTTATTATTACTGTTATTACAAATTTACCAAGAATTTTTTTGTTCCACCTTTGGCAGTATTTTGACCACATGATGATGCTTTGAATGGCAAACTTTCTTACGAGACATTTACAGTTTGATTGTATTTTGACTGTCTGTGTATTCTTATCTTGTATCAATGGCCATAGTAAGGGTATGTTCAGACAGCGTACTAAGTTAGACCCGAACCAGTTGAACTTTTACGAGCAGCAGGGGGTGATCGTAAAAATAAAACCCCTTTGCGTTCAGACAGCACTGAGTTAAACCCGATCCGGTTTATCTTTGGTTTTAAGAGGTCAAAGAAAACGCGACCCCGTTACTCTAACATCCTGTTTATTGTCCTGTTCATTGGTCACCGTGTGTTTACGTAATGATTACGGAGGTCAATGGGTCGCCTGTTGTGAGTTAAACCGGATGTGGTCTTTTTTATTCTGTCCACACACAGTGTTAAAAGATAAACCCGAAGCGGTCTAAAGATAAACCCCCTCCCTGGACGGTTTATCTTTTGTGGGTTGAACTCAATTCGGACTAACTTTAGATCCGTTCAGACACACTGAGTTGAACTCGATCGAGTTGAACCATGAGTTAAACCAACTTTATTACCGTGTCTGAACGCACCCATAGATAACAATACACAAGTCATCGGTGTTGGACACAATGTAGAACACTTTGACCAAACACTGAACAACATTTCTCAGATTGGAATTGTTTTGAGGTCCTCTCTCTAAAACCACAATCCTTAAATAGAAGAGAATCATTTATGAAAATGTTACATTATCATTATCAACAGCTGCAGTGGTTCTTTACCGAGTAAGTTTTCGTGACCATCAATTGTTGTAGTAAACACCAAAGGTATACCCTACGATTAAGAATTGGTAGGCCTACTGGTACAAAATTCCTACGAAAAAACTTGATAAAAGCCTATGCCTCTATTATTTCTTCTTTTTTTACATCAACATGTAACCGCAACCTTTGAGAAAGATTCTGCAAGGGCCAAAACCCGAGACCATTCAACAAAGTTTGTGTTTATACCACATATCAATTTGGTCAGTAAGCGTTGTACAGATGTACATGTTGTACGTAAAAAGTAATCTAAGATCACAGACCTACACAGTCTAATGACGATAGCAGAATATTTACTTTGAAATATTTCTGTCTGAAATGTCATACTTGCTGAGGAAAAATAAATAAAAATAGTTTCCCGTTTGGATCGCTCAGTGAACATTTTCTTTTTTTTTTAAATACGGTAGGTGTCCAGCAAAATGTGTTATTGTCTTTTCACTCTTGTGTGACCCAGATGGCCGATCAATCTCAAACTTCAACAGCTTTGTGGTTTAAATAACTGTTTATTAGCCGAAAACAATTCTGTAATGTTCCTTTAATACTTCTACACTCCCAAGGCCTGGTATTCATGAGCCAAAATGACTTGCTATGCATCGCGATATAAACATATAAAGAAGCTGCTTCTGGCAACATCAACATTGCAAATTGCTCCCTGGAATAATACGACTTTACCACGGCAACCGGCGCAAGGGACACACGACAACAATACAATCAAAATATTTGCGTATAATACAGTTCCATCACCAATGCCCCTGGGCCCGGGTGCGGCTGCACTTCGCGTCTGAAAAACAACAAATTAGACGCGAGAAAAAAACTAAATGTGTGTACCCTGGGAGTGTCTTCATTGTTAAGTATGGAGAGGATGATCTATTCGTTGTGGATTTCATTTCAACAGAGGGACTCTTTGTAACCGGCGAAAAACATTTTTTTCTGTCCATCAGAAATGCCATCCTCAACAAGTTTTTTAAAGGATTCCCTTTTTTAAAGCGATTTAGAAAAAAACATTTCCCCATTGAAGAGCACAACGACGGATGCAATTTTGTAAGTACAGAAAAACCAATTGCTTTAATACTGGCGTACAAGAACTGATCTTCACAAACATGACGGAATACAATATAGTCAGACTTAGGCGCAGAAGGGAAATGGGATTGCAGAGTCACTTGGGGCAGGTTAGTTGTCACGTAGTTGACCTGGTTTTAAGCATTGACGTGAATTATTTCGCAGGAAAGTTGGTTATAGTATGAACTTCATAGCTTTCAAACGGAAACTACACATTTATATTTTTTTTAACCCTAACCAATCCCTCATGCTCCCAACTCCAACGGTAAATGTAGGCGAGAAAAATCACACTCAGTGTAGAACAACTTGAATTGTAAACTGGAACATCCCCACATAAGAACATGGTTGACTCCGTTATATTGCCTCCAGGTTCGACCTACATGAACATTAAATTGCAAAGAGTCTCCTCATTTCCATGACGATCAACAAGAAGATGCGGGTGAAGACGCTCCTGTCGAACAAAGAGTGCAGACTACAAAGAGTGCAGACTAAAAAGAGGTCTAGGACAAGATGACAAGTGAATCACTCTGTTTGATGGGCTGAAGAATTTGAAACGGAAACGTGTTCAAACAGCTGCATTTTTTTTTACAGAAGTGTTGTTTTGTGGTTGTGGCAGAATTTGATGATTGGAGGGGTTGAACAGTTCATGCCTCATACTTTAATGTCATATGTAAGGGCAGAGCAGTTTTTGTAAACAAAATGCCCTGATTTTAATGTTGGGGTGGATCCGTGCCGACATTTCGGTATCACTATTTTTTTTATGCAAGTCGCCAGACACACAAGGCCTGAAGGCCACTTCAAGGTGTGGGCTACAATTATTTTTTCCAGAGGCCGTTGCCACCTACTCCTAGGGCTGAAACAGGGTTACCCCTTTGTCAGTCCATACAGATGTAGGCTTGGGTATCATCAGTCCGAAGCCTGGCCGGTAGAGCAGAAAGCACTACCTCCCCAATTTTATGTAGCAAGTGTCACGACCGGGATTCAAACCCACACTCTGCTGATCAAACACCACAGTATGGACATCTATGTTGTACAAAGCATTGGTGCAGTTTAAATTCTTTGGGAATGATTCCTTAGTGCCTCTCTACAAGCTGTTATGTTGAATGGAACACTTTAAAGGAACACGTTGCCTTGGATCGGTCGAGTTGGTCTTTGAAAAGCATTTGTAACCGTTTGTTATAAAATGCATATGATTAGAAAGATATTTTAAAAGTAGAATATAATGATCCACACAAGTATCACTCGAAATTGTGTGGTTTTCTTTTTACCTCGTTGACTAACACGGTCGGCCATTTAGAATTTTTGACTCCCGTAAATGGCAGACCATGTTAGTTAGCAAAGTAATAGGAAAACTACCAATTTCGAGGCAAATTCGTGTGGATCATTGTATTCTACTTTTAAAACATCTTTCTAACCATAATGCATTTTATAACAAACGGTTACAAATGCTTTTCAAAGACCAACTCGACCGATCCAAGGCAACGTGTTCCTTTAAAGAGCGTGATATCAGAACTAATCAATTTCTTATGAAAACTTCCTGCCGTTCTCTGGACATGGTTTTTAATTTCGATGCATCCATGCTAAAACAACACACAAGCAGCAATTCAAAGACTTCAGGTTTTACAAAAAAAACACATCAAAGTCAAACATATGACCACTCAAGAACACAACATGCCACGACTCTATAGCAGTAGTCACGGAGTAACGAGGATTGTATACATTGAAACTTTGTAAGGTGCACCAATGCCAAGACCAGGGGCAACAGAGGCCATGGCACTCAATTTACCTATTTTTGTTTGGGTTTTATTCTTCCGGTTTTATTTAGCTACAATTGGAGCGTTTTGTTTTTATTAGAAAATACAACACTGACTGACAAGTCATTCATTGACCTATCAGGTTTACACTTTGTGCCTGCTAACCTTTGACCCAGCAATGCCATCAATTGAGGTAGCCATAGGGAACTCGGGAGAAGAAGAAAACATTCTTAAGCCGTGTTTCCTTCAGATTTTTTCTTCTGTTGCCATGCGTAAAGTTACCCTTACTCCGGGCTTCGGTGTAATTCTACCAATTCATTCCCACCTAGACATATATTTGGCAACGTTTGCATAGCGGTTAACATCGTGGTTGCAGTAGGTTTACAGCGCGGAGCTCCCCATTGGACTTTTTAGCGGCCCTGATACATGTAAGTAACCATGGCTGCATGGAGGTCTTCTGTGACCTTCGGTGACCTCTTTCGGCCAGTTAGTTTAACATCATGATCAGTAAGTCGGCCGGTAAGTTGACAGGGAGGGCTGTTACCATATGTCCCAATTGGATTCAATTCTGTCATTCTACAGAAAAATCGCGGTACTTAAAAAAAAAAAAATAGGAACACAGCTTTAAGGATAGAAATAATAAGCGTGCTATTACAAAGGATAGATATATATGCATGCTATTATACATGGCGGTGCTTTCAAGTAAAACAACAGGGAGTTGACAGTATCTTTTTATAGCTAGTCCCATTGAACAAGAAATTCAAATATTCCATAACTCTTAAAGCTAGGGTCACATGTAGGTTGGCTTACTGTCAACAGTCAACATAAAGACTGATTTATGGGAACAATTATTCACAAAGATACAATACAAGCCAATGATGAAAGAGTAAAAAAACACCCTTGTTGCACAAATGTGTGTGCTTTCAGATGCCTAAATAAGCTTCAAGCCTGAAAACTTTTAACATTTGAGTGAGAAATTACCTCAGTCTCAAAAAAAAAGGTTACTTCAGAGGGACAAAATTTCTCACAATGTTTTAAACTATCAACAGCTCTCCATTGCTTGATACCAAGTAAGTATTTATTTTCGAACAATTCTTTTGAGTAATTATCAAAAGTTGCCAGTGCCTCTAATTTTTATTGTTAAGAAAGATATCTTTGAATTGACACCCGAAAACATGCTGTCCTTGGAAATGTTTCCACCTGTAAACTCCTTTTTGATTACACAACTAACAGTACAATTACTTCCAAACCAGGGTGAATAGGAATCAAGAAATGCTCTGTATATTTGGTTTGCGGTAACACCATGTGTGTATCTACTTGCCAGGTAGAGTTGTTCTTAGAGAACTGTCTTGCTTTATTCTACTGCCGCGGAGTAGATAATCTCTGTCTCTCTTGAAATGCTCTGTTGTCGATTTAGAAGGAAAACCCACACAATAAGGGGTAGGGCCTGAAAAGCCAATCAAAATGTAAGACTCTGGTCCGAGGTGGGATGGGAACCAAGTCCACACTGGGATGTAGAGTTAAATAACCACCGAGTCAAACTGATCCCCAGAGCCGCCATCTGTAAACAACTTTGTCTCCAGACGGCCAATTTTCTTTTTGGTGATTTGCCAAATGGAAAAAATATGCCGGTCATGAAGTTGACAGAAAAATTGCAATCAGCAGAAGGTTTGTGCAGCTTGAGATAGAATGTCAGAGTTACATTTTTGTATCTCTACAGAATGTCACTAGATTCAATAGAGTGCCCCCGCACACTTGACATTTATCGGACAAAACAATTCCTTAGAAAAAATATTTCACTCTCATCAGTGAATATTTATTTAATTCATTTTGTTTACATACATTTAGAAACACCAATAATTTCATCATCCTCATCAAGGCAAAACAAACTTTATTTTTAAGTGGTGCCGAAATTTAGCACGGAGTGGAAAATTAAATAAGAATTAAGTATCAATATAATACGACCATGTTTAAAATATTTTTCTTATATCTTAACCAAGAAAAAGGCCACATTTTTAGAAGGATCATACCATTAGTGACACTGGCTTTGCATAAAGTTAGCAGATTTTAGATTCCAAACTTGGCAGTGTTAGTTTTTGTGTGTGTGTAACATTCTATTGTATCTTTAAAACAATCTCTCCTTATTTGACAACAACTTAAAAGCCGCATATAAGTGAACTAAACAGTACGAGTCTCAGAAGTTGTTGATGGGATATAACAGGCTAAAGACCGGAGTGACCTTTATGGAGAGAGGGGGGGGGGGTGGCAGATGAGGGGGTTGGCGAATGATGAGGCAACAAAATAAGGTTTATTGAGCTGTCAAGATTAAACGTGTAACGTCACGGCTGATGAGATATCAGCAAATTGGAAAAGCCACCTAGCCTGCGGGTTATTACAAGTCAACATGATACTTGTACAAGGAGGCGTGTCGTGGTCGAGCAGATAAAGAGCATCGGACTCGAGCTCTTGATGTTTCTGTTCAGCAAAGTGTGGGCTCGAGTCCCGGTCATGACACTTGAGGTTTTAAGCAAGACACCTTGACCATTATTGCTGCATCCTATGGATTGAATGAAAGTGAATGGTCCTACGCGTTTTGTAATGCACGTAAAAGAACCCTGTGCACTTATCCAAAAGAGAAGAAGGTTCACCCGGCGGTATTCCTAATTTGATTGGCTGCATATTGCGCCATTTAACTTTACAAAACATTACATATGTAGAGGAATTGGTGTCTTACTTTAAGCTCCACAATACCTTACAAGAATGATTGGTGGAAATACACATTTTTTGGGTGGTGTGTTTGATAAAACTTGAGGATGGAACCGCTTTTCACTTCTATTCCAAAAGCCAAAACCGTGTCATACATCGGACAAACCCAGATCTTCGCTTGACTGGCCAGTAACTAAGCCATCAAATGAAGCCATGCAGTCAACTGTGAGACATTTCAAGCTGGTTTAGTTTGTCTGCTCTTCCGTAACGGAGATGGAAAGAAAAGGTTTTGAGAAGACCATTAGAAGTGGAAACTGCAAAAATATTGATTGGAACAAACATCATTAGGAAGTGAATGACTATAGCAAAAGGCTGTTGAGAAAGCCACGCAAATAAATTGTACGTTCAGTATTCCTACAAAAATATTTTGGATTTTGTTTTTCATTGAAGTTGCATAAGCCAATTTTCCACAAAAATTGTTGGGTTTTTTTCCCTCTGATGGTCTTTGACAAATGATGCTAATTTAAAAATAAAAAAAAGAATTTATGTACATGTATGCAATGCTTAACTTACAAAATGCCTACATGTATTCCTTTACACAGGAACAAGAAATGGTTTACAAGGTGCTAAAAGACGAAACTCAGAACGAATTTCTTTACAAGGAAAAACAAACCAGGCCAATAAAAAAAAACGGAAAACACGTAAATCCTTTGGGATATTTTGTCCGTGCCCAACGATAGATTTACAGTTCCAAAAAGACACTTAGATCGAGTCAGAAGTCATAATACTGCTCTTCGATACACAAGGGGTATTTAACATAAATGACCCGTTTCTTGAAAAAAAAAAAACGAGGACAGCTGAATTATTCAATCTGATGCACTGTGCCTTACTCTCCGCTCTCAGACAAAACAAATGAACGCTACGTGCCACGAACCGTTTATCTTGACCCTGATTTTGAATTCAAGACAAGAGGGGAGTCCTTTGGGGGGAAGGAGGATACAAATGAAGCTTTTTATCACAAGTATACTAGTAAAACACCACAATTCATTAAGAAGCTAGGGCGGAGGGAGGTCATTCTTAAAGGAGCATTGTTGGCTTTTTGTGAGAGTTAATTCATTCCCATCCTTTAGTTTTTCTTTTAATTGTTCAGCGCCCAGGAGCAGGTTTACAAGGATAGGCGCTATATAAATTTCCATTATTATTATTAATATTATTAGTTTTCAATAAACACACAGCACAATCGCCCAACAAAAACAAAAATCACAAGATAGTTTTTGTCAGGTTTTTTAAAAGCAAGGTATACTTTTGGTAAATATCAAATACCAATATCCTTGGAGTCGGCCTATCCCAACATATGCATAAAAAGACAAAACTATGAAAGTTTGGGCTGAATGGTCAACGAAGTGGCGAGAAAATAATGACAGAAAAAAACATCCTTGTTGAAGTTCTAAGACAACAATAACAGACTTTTCAGCCGCTCTTGTCAACAAGACATGACAACTATTTTGAGTAAAGGCAGTGGACACTATTGTATTGGTAATTACTCAGAATAATTATTAGCATGAAACCTTACTTGGTGACGAGTAATGGGGAGAGGTTGATAGTATAAAACATTGTGAGAAACGGCTCACTCTGAAGTGCCATGGTTTTTCGAGAAAGAAGTAATTTTCCACGAATTTGATTTCGAGACCTCAGATTTAGAACTTCAGGTCTCGAAATCAACCATCTAAATGCACACAACTTCGTGTGACAAGGGTGTTTGTTTCTTTCAATATTATCTAGCAACTTTGATGACCGAGTGAGCTCAAATTTTCACAGGTTAGTTATTTTATGCATATAAAATGTTGAGATACACCAACTGTGAAGGCTAGTCTTTGATAATTACCAATAGTGTCCAGTGCAAAAGTATACCCGACATAATATACATATACCTTACATTTGGCATATTTTGTCAATTTACAAATCAAAATCATGTAACAAGGGTTATATTTTGCTTATTTCATACTAAGCAATCAGTCGTGCCAAGAATCGGCACAGTCCAACAAATACAACATCACTAGGGAATATTCATGGAAGACAACAACATGGAGAAAAAGGAGGCAACATCTTCTCGAACTCATGCGCAACGGTCTCCAACTTGGGTTACTTCTCATCAGCCATACAAGTTAATCAGCGACTAAGAGGAGAAGAGGCCAAAAGCCTCTTTGCTGAGAGTCGTACAATGGGAGATTGAGGTTATAAGCTCCACTGGGATTGTGATTGTATTGGGGATGAGGGAAATGGGCAGTATTGTCTGGCACAATCTGGTATTAGTCGGCCTCGTTCCAGATACACGACGAGGATATTAAGTGTCAAATAACATGTATAGGAAAGAAAAATAGGAGATGTACGGTCTGTTTGAAAAGACATCTGACTTTATACAACTTAAAGCGTTTGACTACTTTTGTACGGTACAAAACAAAAATGACAAAGATTTTACACGGTTCAACAAACAATGATATTAGAAAGCTTCCCTTAAAATATAACTTGATGGGGTGTTGTACATTGTAGTAATGAGTAAAACATTTTCACCAAAAATGTTTAGTATGTACACTGGATTTACAAGACTCTACTGAAGACATTCCTCTGTAGTTTTTACCTTTTCTGAAAAACTTGACAACTAATGATGCTGAAACTGTTAAAGGAACAATACGGAATTGTTTTTTGCTGACAAAACAGTTGCTGGCAGTGTAAGCACTTTATGTAATCCACCCCTACATGTCAGCCATTCCGTGGTATTTGCGCTTCATAGTGAAAAATTTAAAATGGTTATTGTTGAAGTTTTTACATTTATTTTGGAACAAGAACACCTAGTGCTTCTTCTTCTAAAAAGACTTTATAAAAAAATTCTTTATTTTTTTTGCGACAGCCTTGGGAGTAAAGGGTAAAAAGTGTACACAAAAGTCTGAAAAATCCTTGAAATTCAGGTTTTGAAAAAAAAATCATGAAGCAATAGGTGTTCAGATTTAATCATTATGTATAAACAACAAAGAGTCATTAGTAAGGACCGCCAAAATTAAATATGCCTTTTTGAACTATTAACTTTTGAAAAATGGGAGTTAATTTTTACCCTCGTTTTACTGTCACGCGAGTCACAAAAACAATGATTATAGTATTTTTTCTATTATAGACCCATAACATTTTTTTTCTTCTCTCTCATAATAGTGGTCTTTTCAAAGGGTCTTTCAAGAATTAATTAGTTTTTTTTACTTAGGCCTTCTACCTAAAAAAAAAAAAACACCCTCGAGTTTGTCACGCGAGTCACGGCAAATGCACTTAATGCACATGGTTAGCAAAAGCTACCAAAGTATTCTGGGGATGATGTCTATGGAATGTTACCAAAGCACCCCCAGCCCACTGGAACATACTACTATGACCAATTTTTTGTTAGAACAAGGAATTATTAGTGTACAATTATAACTTGGCACATTGTCAGCAGATCATGTTGAACTACATGTACACTGCATACTGCACTGTACAATGTGCTCACATCTGAATAATTGACCTGCATTATTTAAATAATACAAGGAATGATAAACTTAAAACAAGAACAAACAAAAATATTTGATGAAACTGGATATTTTAAGACAGTATTCTTAAGTAAAATTTGGAGGGGGGCATCAATAAAGAAATTACTTATCAGAATTTACATGTACTCAGCCTAACACAGTCTAATGCCATTAGAACTTCACACCAAAATTTGTGGTTTCTTAACCACTCTGCCAAGCATAGTGAGAAAAAAGTCCTTTACCCAATCACAAAACAATATAATAATTTCTAGTAAGGGTTCTCTCTATAGGTTTACGTGGTTCTGAAAAGAACCGGTGGTTTAACAACTCAACGTTTCGACCAGACAGTGTTGTTAAACCACCAATTCTTTTCAGAACCACCCCAACATTACCATGTTTAAGTCAAAGCCTGTTCAGATTATTTTTCCTTTAAATGTTGCTTCAGGTGTTTCTTCCTTTTATGAAAAGATTCAATTTCAAGTTCTGAGTGTTCTGAATGAAATAAAATGTTCTTGTTATGCAGTATCCTGTTTAGTTATTGTATATTTTCTCACTTGTCACGCGAGTCACAAACTTCTGTCACGCGAGTCACGTTGCATTTAACAAATTTTCTATTTTATTAAAACTTTTTATTTTGTACTTTTTATTGTATAATATAGTGCATCTCTTGTACTTAAAAAAAAAGTGATCTGGAACTAAAAAGTTCCTCTGAGTTCTCACGACTGGGCAATGGCATACAGGGATGCAACACCTTTCATTTTTTGGCAGTCACGCGAGTCACATTTTTGGAACTCCTATAAAAACATGATACCTACACAATTTGTTTTCCTTTTTTATTTTTTGTTATAGGGCTCTTCACTGAGTTTATATAAATTGAGTTACATGAGAGCCATGTGTTATATTTTGGAGTATAGATCTTTCAAAAGTTGAAAAACCAGTGAGATTGTCACGCGAGTCACAATGGAATGGCTGATGTACATTAACTGATAAACCTGTAGAAGTTTGAGATCGATTGGCCATCTGGGTCACGAGAGAATAGTGAAAAACAGATTACAAATTTTGCATTGCATCGATGCCAAAATAAAAATGAATCAAACGCTCACTGAGTGATTAACTTCAAAAAAACAGTTCAGAATATTTTTATCACAAACGTTCTATTTAAAAACAACTGATTACCACTTGCTCTTGATATATTTGTGCACAGCCACGATCATGGGTACACTTTTGTTTCATTTTAAAGCAATAGCAGTAAAAAAAAACTCGGGAGTGGTTGTTCAATATTTAGGTTTCTAACAATTGTAACATAGCTTTACAGATTGGATGGATTACCGATACATTTGTAACGAGTATAACACTTGGAGTACATTAAAGGCACTGGATGGACACCTTTGGTAATTGTCAAAGACTCAGGAGTATTCTAACTTGGTGTATCCCAACATATATGCACAAAATATCGTTTGGGACTCAATTGGTCATTGAAGTTGTTAGACAATAATTAATGCAAAAACACCCTTGCTGCACAAATTGGAGGGCTTTCCGATGCCAGTAAAAGGTTTCAAGCCTGAAATTTTAACATTTGAGTGAGAAATTACCTTTTTCTCAAAATTGACGTTACTTCAGAGAGAGCCGTTTCTCTCAATGTTTTATACTATCAACAGCTCTCAATTGCTCATTATCAATTAAGTTTTTATGCTAACAATTAGTTTGAGTAATTACCAAATGTGTCCAGTGCCTTTAAAGTTGCGATGTACATGTATGTCAGTTCAGCTGTCATACCAGATGATATTTAATACAAACAGACATGGTAACGTCTGGCCTTGCATCATTGGCAACAGTTGTCACATTAGATTCAGTGTGATTCAGTGTAGTCTAGTCAATTTTATTTCATTTATCAATTTTGACTGTGAAGCCAAGGACTCTCAGAAAAGCAAACTTAATCACTGTACTAGCCAAGAAACCCATGGAGAGAAGCAAACTTAATCACTCTACTAGCCAAGAACCCAATGGAGAGAAGCAAACTTAATCACTGTACTAGCCAAGAAACCCATGGAGAGAAGACAAAAAAGGAACTTTCAGTTTTAGATGTGGGGAGGAAAACCCCAGAAAAAATTCTTTCTTTCATGTATTTTAATGTTTTTCAACTTGTTATTTCTTCAATGTATTTTTAACACTTGTACAACTCATACAGCTCAATTCAATTCAACTATTTTATTGTCACACATGTATATACAGTGAAATTCACTTCAGTTTGCGAGTCTAAAAATATAAAAAGTTACAAAAATACAGAAAACCCTTAAACCATAGGCATACAACACAACAAATAAACAGTATGCACACATTATGCAGAGAGACATTTACAGTAAAAAAAATGTCAAACCCCCCGAAAACAAATTAAAAAGTAATAATCAGTAAGTAGGCCCAACCTTATTGCACTGGGATAAAAACTATTGCGAGTACGATTGGAGTCAGCTCTGATCGCTCTATATCGCTAACCTGATCTCATTTATTCAAACAAACTATTCACAGGGTGAAATTCATCTGAAATAATAGATCTTGATCTCTTTAGATCCCGTTCGGCATAAAGTTTATCCAAAGCAGGAAGCTCGTGAGCAATAATGAAACTAGCAGTGCTGACTACACGAATGAGGCGTTTTCGGTCATCTGCCGTGGTGCTGCAATACCAAACAGTGATCGAGAGTGTCAAAACACTCTCAACAACTGCCCGATAAAACTTAACCAGCAAATCTTGGCTGACATGAAAACTCCTCAATCTTCTAAGAAAGAACAACCGTTACTGGGCTTTCCTAACAATGGAATCAACCTGAGTCACCCACTTAAGATCGTTTTACTCATGTCATTTCTCAAAAACTACAGCACCTCAGCGAGTAATATTTTAAGGTAAGCTTTCTACTATCATTATCTTCGAAGGGTGTAAGTTTAATGTAAATCTGTGGACATTGTGTTTTGTGAAACAAAAAGTACCCAAATCCTTAAACAAAGCAAGCTCTGTGGTCCAAAGCCTCAGCACAAGAAGGTAGGTGGGTTCATCTCCCACCGATGTACCCTCTGTCATCTCATCAGTGAAACAGTGAAAGGGCAACATTAAATCAATTGCAAACACACCTTGCTATTTCAACAACGAGAGCCCATGAGTAATAACCTTTTCTTCTTCAGCTGTGAATATTCCCTACCCTCTTGTGTCATCCCTGGAAGCCAATAATACATCCCTCTTCACTCTAGAAGCCCGAGACTGCTTTTACGCAATGTCAACAGTCAAGACGCCTGAAACAACAACAACTGAGAGGAGTCTCCTGCTTCAGCTTACACTTGGTGCAAAGAATTAGCCATTCTCAGTAATAGGAAAACGAAGACGAAGAAAGTATTCCTCTCCATAACTTTTTTTTTTTTTTTTTTTACAGTTGACTTCTTGTGTCACAAACAAGCTTTGCTTACCGCTGAATTCTGAGTAGAATGCCTAGTAATGCGGAGTACGCATGCGCAGAAGCCAAAATTCGCCGCTAAACCTGCAAATACGCTTGCCGTAAGCACAGAATTCCCTGCATTACGTAAGCGCCGATTCTGTGCTTACGGTAAGCAGAGCCATGAAATTGGCCCCAGGTCGTTTGGTTTTTGGACACAATTGGTAATCAAAAATAATTGCCAACATAAAAAGTTACTTTACAACATTACGTATTTATGTCAATAGTATAAAACATTGTGAGGAACGGCTCCCTCCAGAGTAACATAGTTTTCGGGAGAGGGGTAATTTCTCACTCAAATATTTAAATCTATTCCTTATTCAGGCATCTGAAAGCACACACATTTGTGCAACAAGGGTGTTTTTTCTATTATTATTCTTTTGCAACTTGATGACCAATTTAGTCAAAATTGAGTCAAAATAATACCATTTCTGGTGATGGCTCATAATTGTACAATGTCTTTTATAGAAAATGCTATTTGCAAAATAGCTGCTTGTGTTAGAGAAAAGGTTTAAGAACCGTGGCATCCAATGTTTTCATGGAAAATTTCTCTTCCACAACTACAAGTATTTTGAGAGCAATTAACTAGTACTTAGGACTTCAAGCAGATTATTTGTATTACTTTCTATATATATAGCTCTTCAAGCTGACATTTGGTCAATAAAATGACCCAAATCTGCTTACTACAGAATTTTCCACGGAACACACAGCCGCTGTGAATGCCTACGTAATGGAAAACTCGTAGATGAACAATAAGTTAATGGTTTTGTTTGGTCTAGCATGTCTAGTGGCAAGACATCTGCTCTAGCACTGCAAAAGCCTCGGGTTTGGAGTGATTTGCCTTTTCAAACAACTCAAGAAAGTAATGAGTATACAGTGCCTAATACACAGCGGTGTAGAAGGGTAAAAACAAAATGTAAAAACATGGAACAGAAATTGCAAGAATGATCCGACACTGCATGAATTGTACAACATGCTGTTAGTACAGAATTACTTAGTGTAGACCGTGGTGGCCAAAGGGTTCTCATGATTCCCTACTGACTTTGAATATATGTCATATAATTTACCTGTAGAAGTTTCAACTTTAGTCATCAAGTTTTTGAGAATTTTCTTTAAAATCACAGAGCAAAGTTTTCAGGAGAGTCGTGGTAATACGTTGTTAATGCTAAAAAACTTTGACAAATTATTTTGCGATATTTTGTTTTACTAGTTTCTCAAAAACTACAGCACCTCAGCAAGTAACTTTTTAAGGGAAGCTTTCTACCATCATTATCTTCAAACAATGTAAAGTTTAATGTCAATCTGTGAACATTGTGTTTTGTGTTCCACAAAAAGTACCCAAACCCTTGAAAACATTAAGTGCATTGGATTGAAATTCTGGTGGTTCATTGTAGCATCAGAAGACGGGAATGAATTCAGGTCATGCCAATAACGGGGAATGGTGTCCTTGAAAGCGTCACTTGCCCGTAATTGGATTCCAAATCCTGCTCATCTACAGTGAAAACTATTTGTAAATCAGGGGTGTTTTGCTATTATACCTGCCTCTTTGCATCACTGCTTGATCCAACCGGGTTTGAATCCCTGTAGTGTTGATAACAGCAAAAATGATGTGGCTTGTTCTTGGTGAACAGCTCTGCAAAGCTCAGATCTAAGGCTTAACAGAAAACCTATCGAAATTGTATTCAGCTGTTCTTTCTCACAGAAATCGTGCCCGATAAAACAAAACTTTGGACTTGACTTTTACACAAAGACCCTAGGTCTCAATATACAATATTGGTTTATGGTATTATAAGACTTGTCATCGATCAATAAAATATGGATTTGAAGTAAATTTACAAACAGTTTTTGGGCGCAAGTAGCAAAAACCGTGGGAGGGTGGCAGCTGTGCACACGAGAATTATCGACTTACCACACAGACAGATATATAAAACAAACGTTTACCAGTGTATAACTGGGTGGTCCCCAGCCTGGCTTTGTATGCGTATAGCCCTGTCACTTGTTGATAAACAAAACAAGCGCTGGTTGCCATGGACAGCCGAATATTAGCAAAACACTCAACCCTGTTAACGCATGATGTGACCAAAATCAACATTTTCTGCAAACTTTTAACAAAATAAATGACTCTCATGATTGGTTGCTTACTAACTAGGCCATCTGTTGTTGTTTTGCATTTATAGCTTTCCATAGTTTTCCAATCTCAGTTGGCAAAATATCGGACTGTGACATTGCAATAGAAAGGTCTGTAGCTACTATATACTTCTAATAGATGTTAACATCTATTAAATCAATGCAGTACCCGCTGCTAAAACATAGAATACGAACAGCCTCTAGCTACCAGGCAATCTCTGTGGTCTAGTTGGTATGACACTGCTTTAGAATTACAAAGGTTGTGGGTTCGAACCCCATCCGAGTGATACGCCTGTGATTTTTTTCTCAGAGCTGGGGTAAGTACTGAGTATACAGTGCTTACACACATCTCTGAATATTATACTTTAAATGAATACTATACTTCTATACACAAACACTCACCTTCCATCCTGGTGGGCAGGGAACCAACTGGAGGCAGGGGACCGGTGGGAGAATGGGATGATTTCCGGGCCTGGGTGAACATTGGTGATAGGTTATCATACGCTGTGTACTGCAATAGCCCCTCCAAAAGCCAGAAGCAATCTAGAAAAGGGTTAAAGGTCAAAGTTTGCAACATAATGTCAGAGTCTAAGATCAGCCACATAAGATTTGTCACTAATTGTACCCAATCTTTCAAAATCCGACTGTGTGTTTTGTTTGATTCTGTTGTACCGACTGCACTGGGCTACAATGACTGTATGTACAATTGTCTAGTACCCATTGGGTATTAGCAATGTTTGATGTTATCTTTCCATAACCAGGGATGTGCCAGACTAATTCCCTTCCAGCCTCAGTTACAAGAAGAAAGTTATGTAAATTTGCCAGTACCCCCCCCCCCCACCACCATCTCAAGACCACTCATCCGTCATTCTTCATATGGTAACTATGTATCAAGGCAGTTGGAGTCACCATACAGTACAATACGCCCAGACTCTAGGCTGTGTTGATACAGCCCTAGAATGGGTACATTACTGGCTTGATCTGCCTTCCCATGAATGACCTCTTGACCTTGAGTCTGGTACCCCAACCCCCATTCCAAGATTACTCACCTGTCTTCATATGACTACTATCAAGGCAGTTGGAGTCACCATACAGTACAATCCGCCCAGACTCTAGGCTGTGTTGATACAGCCCTAGAATGGGTACATTACTGACTTGATCAGCCTTCCCATGAATGACCTCTTGACCCTGGTCCTGCAGGGTCTGATGAATCAAGAGGCCTCCTGAGGGGAACTTGATGATGCTACTCCCGGATGAGTAAGTAGCTGTAATGAAAGAGAGTTTAAAGAAAAAAATACATCAGTTGTTTTTTCTTCTACTGTGTGTATTTTAAATCAATAATCTTTCTCGTGTAATTTCTACCCGACAGCCTACTTTTAATAAAGACTGGGTAAATTCTTAAATGACATGTAGGACCCACGATACACTGGTGCCTGGGTCCTACAGAAGACTGATGCCAAGGGCCTAAATAACACTGGTACCTACGACCTGCAGAACACTTGTTTCTAGGGTCTGCAGAGCACTATAGGCCTACATGTAGGGCCTAAGGTTCTTGAGCCTTAGGCCTACAGAGCACCAGTGTCTAGAGCCTTCAGTACACTGGATCCTAGGGCCTACAGACCACTAGTGTCTAGAGCCTTCAGTACACTGGATCCTAGGGCCTACAGACCACTAGTGTCTAGAGCCTTCAGTACACTGGATCCTAGGGCCTACAGACCACTAGTGTCTAGAGCCTTCAGTACACTGGATCCTAGGGCCTACAGACCACTAGTGTCTAGAGCTTTCAGTACACTGGATCCTAGGGCCTACAGAGCACTAGTGTCTAGAGCCTTCAGTACACTGGATCCTAGGGCCTACAGACCCCTAGTGTCTAGAGCCTTCAGTACACTGGATCCTAGGGCCTACAGAGCACTGGTGTCTAGAGCCTTCAGTACACTGGATCCTAGGGCCTACAGAGCACTGGTGTCTAGAGCCTTCAGTACACTGGATCCTAGGGCCTACAGAGCACTGGTGCCGACAAGGCCTCTGGGAGCACTTAACACAGCCCTGTCACTGGGTACCATACCTCTATTTTCCGCAAGTTCAAAGTCTCCTTCAAAGACTCCGTCACCAAACGCCATCCCCCATGGAGATAGGAGGTCATTCAGGGCTGGAATGTTACTGCCACCAGTATCCGGCATCCACCATTGCCTGCAAACATCAAGGGGTCAATCAAAAAGGTCAAATATTCAAGTTTGTAAATGATCACTTTGATTAACAGGTATTTTTTTTTATAATTATACACATTTGACTGTAACATCCTAGCCCTGGCGGCCTTACACTTTCGTTTTGTACTACAGTGACATCCTGGACATCAGGGTACATTTCTGTGCAAGAAAGCACCAATTTCAACAGATTCACATTCCATGGCAGCATATGTTTTTCTGCGGTGGGTTTTGATCGTCATATATTCTTCACAAATCCGTCATTTTGATGAAATAATGCAGCTCCCAACGTTAAGGAATTCCCATTTTTGTTCGTACTCTCACAGTCTGCCGTGTGTACGCAAGACGCACGACGCGCAAATTTTGAATTGTGTTGTTAACGCTGTGCAGTCAGGATACGGTGACCAAGAATTAATGCGTCTAAGCTTGCATCATGCGTCTTGCACGCGAGTGTATACGCGTACGCACGACAACAGACAACACTGTGAGAAAACAATCGAAACAGGAATCTTTTAACGTTGGAAGCTGCATTATTTCACGAAAATAACGGATTTGTGAGGAAAATATGAGGACCAAACCCACCGCAGAAAAATGTATGCCGCCATGGAATGTGAATCTGTTGAAATTAGTGGCTTGTTGCAGGTAAGATTTAAGTTATGAAGCTGTGAAATTTTTCCGCCCCAGAAACGGGCCTCAATAGTTACGACTCTGTGTACAGAGAAAGAGTCCTATATAGGGCTAGTAACATCCATGTTTTTGTGTGGGACTCGGTCCACTAAAATCATCTATGATGAGGAATAACGGGTATGAGTACAGTCAACTTAAATCACCTAGCTATGGTAAGAAAAGGGTTAAGAATACTTTCAAGACAAGATGACCGATAAAACATTTGTTCCAAATGATAATTTGAAGGGTCTAGGTACTTTTTGTAGGACAAAAAACACAATGTCCACAGATTTACACTTAACTTACATAGTTGACATGGTTGAAGATAATGATAGTAGAAAGCTCCCCTGAAAATATTACTTGCTGATGTGCTGTAGTTTTCGAGAAATGAGTAAAACAATGTCATGAAAAAAAAATTCGTCTCAGTGTTCATAAGACGAAAATTATTTTAGCATAAATACACGTATTTTCATGACATTGTTTTACTCATTTCTCCAAAAACTACAGCACCTCAGCAGCTAATATTTTAAGGTACGCTTGCTGCTATCATTATCTTCAAACGGTGTAAGTTTAATGTAAATCTGTGGACCTTGTGATTTGTGTTACAAAAAGTACCCAAATCCTTTAAGCAAGTTCCAAGTTTACATTTCAAATTGTCTGATGCATTCATCTGATAACCCCCCCGCCCCAACATCCCAACAAATAAAGGAATTCTAAGTCTCTTAAGATGAAGATCAGAAGAGAAGATTAGGGTCAAGCGCTGGAGGTGTATTCAAGAACTTCAAAGGAGTTAAAGACACTGGACACTTTTGGTAATTGTCAAAGACCAGTATTCTCACTTAGTGTATCCCAACGTGTATGCATAAAAAAACAAATCTCTGAAAATTTGGGTTCAATTGGTCATCGAATTTGCACAAGAGTAATGAAAAAACACCCTTGTTGCACAAATGTGTGTGCTTTCAGATGCACAATAAGAGGCTTCAGCTGAGGTATTTAATTATTTGAGTGAGAAATTACTACTTTGCGTGAGAAAAAACTATTATGTGTTGGGCAAAAATATTAGATAACAAACTAAAGTAGGAATACCATAAGGAATGACAAAAAAATGAACGTAATAAAAATTCTGAAAAATTAAAAATTAACATCTAAAAAAATCCTAACACCAGGCCTGTTGTATATTGCAAGGCCTTTCTGCTCAGTCGTTACGCTTGTGTCCTTCTGTCATTCATAAATACCCAAGACAGTTTCGCTACTCCTATATAGATGCATTCATCAAATATCCACCACATGATATCATATTGCAACCTGGCAAAATAGTTTAGCCATCAATCAAAACCACAATGGATGATATTGATCAAACAGTAGGAGGGCTAAAGAACAATGCACCACAAAACAACTCATAAAGATTCAATAAAACTACTGTGTACCTTGTGTTTTCATCGTAGAATTTCACTTTCTTCATGACGGTCACGTTGTACCAGTCGGCAAAGATGATGACCGACAGGCCTTGGTCGATGTCTCGCTTCAGTTTCGTCACTTCCTCGGGGAAGAACTCCTCTTCTGGGTCCACTATAAGGAGCGTTCCTGGTGACAGAATATAGCGCACATATCCATCACTCAGTGACGCTCAATACACTTTAACATACAGTATTTTCCTGCAAGGTATGTGGGACTACGTTTGAATTAGGGATCAATTCCTTTTACATTGTACCATGTAACGGATTACAAGTAGCTGTGGTGCACGTACTGCCGATTTCAACCAGGAACACTGAGGCGAACTCCTTTTATTTACGTGTTATTTTATTATTAGTATTATTAGTATTATTATTATTTATTTGACGTGAACAAATACAAGTACATCAAAAAGCACAGCAAAAGTTAAACGATAACACAACGAACCAATCAAAATAATAATAATAATAATAATAATAATTTGGGGGGCTAATCGTCCTTACTCGCAGCTAGAGCTGAATTGCGAAGGACGCGGCTACAACGTGTTTGAGAAGCAGGCATGCAAGGGCGCATTCAGCTGCCAGCCACATCAACCCATTATGACCACGGAGCACAGCCAAGATCGAAAGTGTTTGATTTTTTCCTGAGGGAGGAAAACCGTATAGTCTGGAAAACCCTCGTGGCACAGCAGAGAACCAACGCACAACTCAACTCACATATGGCCCCGACCGGGAATCGATCCGGGGTCACCTTGGTGAGAGGCTAGCGCTTTACGCACAAGCCAACCGTGCCACCAGATAATAATGAATACAATAATTATTCAAGCAAAAAGCACACAATAAATATTTAAAAAACCTAGAACACAACACAATGGACCAACGGCTTTACGTCCCATATCTACTTTTCACTGCCAGCCTTACCATATTCTTTAGCATCGTAGCATGTAAACGGTGCTCCCAGGACCTCTACAAAGAATCCAGCTGTTCTTAGGTGTTCATACATGGCTTTAAAGTTTGTGTGCACATGGTCCCCATTCCTGCAAATAACCATAAGTAAAAGTTATTGCGGTCTCTCTACCCTATGAAGTGTGACAAGTAAATTTGCATTTTACAGTATGGCATTTTTAAAACTACTTTTGGTGAAGGTTTACTCATGTAAAGTGTAGAGCACTGAAAATTCTAGTAAACTTACTGAATCAAACAAACAATTTCTTTTTTAGTTTGCCTTAAAACCTACTAGCCTATATAAGGGGTTGTCGTTCAGTGTTTGTAGGTGAACTCATGGGAAGTGGGAAGTGTAGAGCACTGAATAAACCTAGTAAACTGTTTGAGTAAAACAATTATTTTCCTCTTCAATTTGCCTCAAAACCTACCAGTATAAGGGTTCATTATTCAGTGTTTGAAGGTTAACTCATGAAAAAGGTAGAGCACTAAAAAGTTCTGTTAAACTTTCTGATTAAAACAATGATTTTTCTCTTAAACTTGCCTTAAATGTCTAATGGGTCATTCTTCAGGGTTTGTAGACCAACTCATTGAAAATATCTAGTAATTAAAATAAAAAAATACTTGTTTTCCACTTAAATTTGGCTTAAAACCTACCAGTCTAAGGGGTCGTTCTTCATGCGTAGATTATCACGTGGGAAGTACCCGGGCGGGTAGCGTAGATTGTGGTATTGATCCCATAGGATGCGTTTGTTACGTGGGGGTGTGGGTACCACCTGAACCTTCACTGGTAGCTCGAGAACCGACCTCCTTGGCTTCTCCTCCCCATTCTACAAGGATATTAGTTGTAACAATAATAATAAGAGATGTTAAATTTGCATCGGGCTAAAGAATATTAATTTTGGTTTTTACCCATACACCGATGTGTGTTAGCACTGTATACTCAGTACTTTCCCGAGACCTGTGAAAAAATATCACAGCCATGTTACTCGGGTGGGATTTGAACCCACGACCCTTGCAATTCTAGAGCAGTGTCTTACCAACTAGACTACCGAGGTTGCCAGGTAGCTAGAGGCAGTTCGAATCCTATGTTTTGGCAGCGGGTACCGCAACGATATAAGATATGTTAAATTTGCATCGGGATGAAGAATATTAATTTTTGTTTTTACCCATACACCAATGTGTGTTAGCACTGTATACTCAGTACTTTCCAGAGTCCTATTAAAAAATATCACAGGCATGTTACTCGGGTGGGATTCGAACCCACAACCCTTGCAATTTTAGAGCAGTGTCTTACCAACTAGACTACCGTGGTTGCCCGGCGGCTAGAGGCAGTTCGAATTATAAGACCTAGTCCTTAAAATATCACCATATAATGTCTTACAAGGTGTTGTGGCGCAATATGCTGCCAATCAAACCAGGAAAACCGGGGCGAACCTCTTCTCTTTTCGATAAGTGCACTGGTTCTTATATATGCGTTACACAACACACATTATTGTCTTTGCCAAGTGGTTCGGCGCATCAAAATAAAGTTTTGGTGATCAATTCATCGGAGTGTGGGTTTACATTTCCGGTCATGACACTTGTGTCCTTGAGCATGATGCTTCACTATAACATCCTATCTTCACACAGGGCTATAAATGGGTACCTGTGAGGGTAGAGTTTGATATTATGAATGAAAAAGCCTTCAGATCACCACAGCAGCTCTGGGCTGTATTCTCCCCAGGGAGCTGAGAAAGATTCAAGGAATGTCATTTTGACCAATGGACCAAGGCACTAATGCAAGGCGCATTGCTATGGTTATTGTAAAATGCATTATTATTAAAGGAACACGTAGCCTTGGATCGATTGAGTGGGTCTTTGAAGAGCGTTTGTATTCATTGGTTATAAAATGCATATAATTAGATAGATGATTTAAAAGTAGAATACAATGATCCACATAAATTTGCCTCGAAATTGCTTGGTTTTCCTTTTACTTTGCGAACTAACACAGTCGGCCATTTCTGGGAGTCAAAAATTTGACTCCCATAAATGGCCGACCATGTTAGTCGGCGAGGTAAAAGGAAAACCACGCAATGATACTTGTGTGGATCATTATATTCTACTTTTAAAATATCTTTCTAATCAATATGCATTTTATAACAAATGGTTACAAACGCTATTCAAAGGCCAACTGGACCGATCCAAGGCCAGCAACGTGTTCCTTTAATATGGATGTGTTAATGACTTACGTCTGGTGGTGATTCTACCGTGAGAGTTATCTGCCCCTGGGCTATACCCTGCCATAATGTGGCACTGCTAGATACTGTAATGGACACTGCTAAGTACCCTGACCATGGCCATAGGATGGGAGAATACGACATCGCAACCTGTAATAACAAAAACAATCAGCAATGGATTAAAAAATTCTAAATTCGTACACCGTTCTACCGAGCAAAGATAAAAACACAGACAGGAGTTAAAAGATAACACTCTAAATTCATACATTGTTCTGTCATGCAAAAAGAAGAACATAGTCAGGAATTGAATAAGACTGTTCTAAATTCATACATCAGTATGCGTGCAAAGACAAAAACATAGCCAGGAACTGATTAAAACATTCCACATTTATACATTGTTCTGCCATGCAAAAACAAAAACACAGTCAGCAATTGAATAATAATAAGATAAATTCATACATCGCAACCTGCAAAAACACATGCAGGAATTGAATAATAACATTTTAAATTCATACTCTGTTATGCTATGCAGACTTTAACAAAAACAGTCAGCAATTGAGTGGGATTTAAACCAATGACATCCAGTTTATTGTGTGGACGCTCAACCAACTATCTAGCCCTATGTTGGCGGTCTCCCTATTTTATCACTATTTTTGCTTAGGGATGCCAGTCAGAAGTCACATCACTTACTAGAATACATTTCAAGTTAATGCAGACCACTGTTAGGTTGAAATATAATGGAATTACACATCACAAGTATTCCCAACAATTGACAATTGCTTTTTATTTCATGACGGCCTCTGCAGAGGAACCACTCACCTCGATGTAGTCTCCATTCTGTGGTGTAAATGGCTGCCACGTCGGTTTGTCAACCACCTGCCCTGTCACTCCCATGCCGTTCAATATGGTTATCTGTAACAAAACAAATGAATGACTTGACATAAGACTACCATCATGAAGCGGTCAGGGGTCGAAATTGCCACTAGCCCGCTAGCCCGGGACTACCGGATTTACAGCCGGGCTACTGATTTTTCCAGTTTGATAGCCAGACGGGCTAGTGGAAAAACAGTGCAAAAATCATCATTACAAACAACAAAGAACTGTGCATTGGTGTATTGTAAAGTTTGAGCCGTGACGCGAGACATAATGTGTCTTTCGGGCTACCAAAATCTCATCAGGGCTACTATAAAATCTTGGTTACTAGCCCTGCTGACTACCATGAAAATACACTTAATTTCGACCCCTGCGGTCACAAGCTACGTACATGTAGCATGGCAAAGGGAGAAACTATAAATAAAGAGTAAACTTGCAGGTACAGCCATGTGTAGAACTCTTTAGTGGGAGCGTTGGCTCTGAAAAGAGCTGTTGTGGTGTTTTTGTTTTGATTGTTACTCTCCTGAAGGCGAGCAGAGTATACTGTTTTAAAGGCAGTGGACACTTTTGGTAATTACTCAAAATAATTATTACCAAAAAACCTTTCTTGGTGACGAGTAATGTGGGGAGGTTGATAGTATAAAACATTGTGAGAAACGGCTCCCTCTGAAGTGCCATAGTTTCCGAGAAAGAAATAATTTTCCACGAATTTGATTTTGAGACCTCAAATTTAGAACTTGAGGTCTCGAAATCAACCATCTAAATGCACACAACTTCGGGTGACAAGGGTCTTTTTTTCTTTCATTATTATTTCGCAAGTTCGATGACCGATTGAGCTCAAATTTTCACAGGTTTGTTATTTTATGCATACATGTTGAGATACACCAACTGTGAAGGCTAGTCTTTGACATCAACTACCAATAGTGTCCACTGCCTTTAAAGAGCCATTTGAGACCTCGTTTTATTCCCACTGGACACTTTTGGTAATTGTTAAAGACCAGTCTTCTCACTTGGTGTATCTCAACGTATGCACAAAATAACAAACCTGTGAAAATTTGAACTCAATTAGTTTTGAGATAATAATGGAAGAAAAAACACCCTTGCCACACGAAGATATGTGCTTTCAGATGCTTGATTTCGGGACCTCAAATTCTAAGTCTGAGGTATCAGAATCAAATTCAAATATTTTAGTGGAAAATTACTTCTTTCTCAAAACTACGTTACTTCAGAGGGAGCCGTTTCTCACAATGTTTTATACTATCATCAGCTCTCCATTGCTTGTTACCAAGTAAGGTTTTATGCTAACAATTATTTTGAGTAATTACCAATAGTGTCCAGTGCCTTTAATATTAAACTCACATTAACAACAGTTGGCATAGCTCCATGATAGATCGGCTGGGTGCAGTATGGCCAGAAGTAGGGGCACTCTGTCAGGTCAATGTAGCTCGGACTCAAACTGAAAGGAGATTAAAGAATCATTTTGAATCGTTGACCATGGAGGCTTGTGTTACAACGACTAAAGCCTGGTTAATACTTCCTGCGAATGCGATCTGAGTTTTGATGTCACAGCCCTGATTTTCTCCTTGGTAAAGGTACGAGGAAACTGAAAATTTCTACTGGAGCATTTCAAGGGTACCAAGGCAATGACTAGGTGGCATGGAGGCAATTGCCTTCGTTGCCTCCGTGAAGTATCAGGCCTTGTGCATTGAGCACTAACGCATTACCCACAACTAATGATGAACACATGGATTTGAAAATCGCATCCCTGCTATCCTGAACAGGCACTAGATGTGGTTACCAGTCTAAATTTACTTATCATAGTGATTACCTTGCCTGAGGTTGGTAACTGCTCAGCACCTGATACGCTTTGACGAGATCCAGCTTGCCGTGACCCTGCTCAAACATGTTGGTGTCAGGCAGACGGCGTGCCGAGGCCATCAAAGCTTGCTTCATACTGGCCGGGTTTAAAACCCACTGGCGGTCCGCTATAGAACTGCAAATAATAATAAGAATAGTAGTAGTAATAAAACAGCAATTATATAGGACTAGGGAGCTCTGGATCACACATCCCTTGAGGATAGGGAGCTCTGGATCACACATCCCTTGAGGATAGGGAGCTCTGGATCACACATCCCTTGATGCACTTTTCAATTTAAAAAGGTTACATTTACAAAGATACATACTACAGACAAAAATAACAAAACAGTTGTACAAAGATTAAAAATGTAAAACATACAAATACATTATAGCCAATTATCCGACAGGTTTTCTCATTTGTACCCAGTAGACTCCCACCCCAACCCCGAGTATAAAACCAAAGCCCATGTGCGCCTTCTCAACAGGCGACACCATTGAGGTTCCATGCAGTGCTTTGTGTTACTCTCTCAACCCCACCCTGAGTATAAAACCAACGCCCAAGTGCTCCCTCTCAACAGGCGACACCACTGAGGTTCCATGCAGTGCTTTGTGTTACTCTCCCAACCCCACCCCGAGTATAAAACCAACGCCCAGGTGCTCCCTCTCAACAGGCGACACCACTGAGGTTCCATGCAGTGTTTTGTGTTATACTCTCAAACTGTACCCAATACCACACCTACGTACGTACCCAGCAGCCAATGGAGCCTGCTGTTGAAGGTGAACCCTTGAATGGAATTTTTTGATCAGAAACTGTGCTGTGTTGTGTTTGTTCAGCCACTTGGGTTCTAGAGTTTCCTTGGTTACACCTAACAACCCCCTAACTGCATTTATAACACCCCTTACAAATATTCTGCCTTTTCATTGGTTTAGAGCGCGTCACATAACATGTCTTAGTTTTACTAGAAACGGCTGCCGTGTGCTAGTCCAACGACTATCACACGGCATGCAGTACCTAGTTGTATTTTTTAACCACCTCGAACCCAATCAGTTGTGCATCTGTTTATCTGAAATGAGCAGACGGACGTTACGTGTACCGAGATGATAAATAGTCTGTAACCATTTCGGATTACATGACACTACATGCAGCACAGTAAAGTTAAGAAGAGTCGAACATGTATGTTGGTTTGATTTTTTGTAGCATTCAGGTCTGTAACTTACATGTAATAGTACAGTATTTAGAAATGTTTGGGGTGTTGACTGCTTTTACTCGTGCTATGGTTAACGCCAGAACGCTCCGGGGATCACCTCGGGAGTCATACATGTAGTTTTAACCATAGCACTCAAAGCAGTCAATATTTGTATACAAGCATCCCCTTGGTATAAAAACTACCAAGCCAATAACTCAATTCTACTAGGTCCAAGACAAAGTTCAGTGTGTACCTACAGATTTCTATGTGTACCCAGGAGACGCCCTGGGTATAACACCTACCTTGCCAATAACCCAACAGCACCTGCTACGACAGGTGAAGCCACTGAGGTTCCAGAAAGCGTCCTGCAGCCTTGGGTCATGCCTGATCCCCTGACAGCCGAGCCATATGTAACGATGTCTGGCTTGAGTCGACCGTAACCACCTGGTAACTCCTGACAAAAGAAAACACACCACATTTAGATGATGTAAACATAGAGATGCAATGTAACAGAAAAACAATCAAAACATATTACAGAGACATTCAAGATGTTATAGTTGCATCGGGAAATCTTTGCACGACCCACTGCTAAAATGTAGGATCCAAACTGCCTCTAGCTGCCGGGCATTCTCAGTGGTCCAGTGGTGAGATATCTGCTCCAGAATAACTAAAGCTGTGGGTTTAAATTCCTTGCAGGTAGTAGGCCTGTGAATTATTTCCCCACAGGAATCAGGAAATGTTTGTTTCTTTCAGAGAAATCGTCTACTATAACAAGGCCAGCGGCCACTTCCAGATGAGGTTTTCACTGATTGTGTCTGTTGACCCGAACCAACTGCCTACAGGGGCATGTTGCTACCTACTCCTGAGACTAAAACAGGGTAACCCACTTCACAGTCCACAACTTTTTGCGACACTCTTCATTTCTGAAGTGAACTCACCCATGTGGTCATACCACGAGAGGAAAACTTTGCGATGTTATCTTCAAAATTGATACCACCGACACCAATGACATCCATCTGATCAGCAGGGTTGTTTAACGTCCTAGACAAAAAAGGCAACGGTATTGTTAGACATCGCTGAAGTTCATGAAGTTGTTTTTATGCCTGAAGAAAACTAGAGCACGCTAGTCCAAATTTTTAGATACAACCCTTGAATAATCATAATTGCAACAAGGTCTTGATGGTCTATTTTTAATTATTTTGTCGGATCATTCCAATCTTGTCGAAGTCCAAACTATTTGGTGTGGAGTGGCTTTACTCACCCATATAGAGGTCCGTCATTTCCAATAGCTGAAACCATAATGACCTTGTTGGCAGTCAGCTCCCAAACCTGAGAATAAGAAAAAGGTTGTAAACAGCATTATTAAAACCCTTAAGCCCAGTTCATTCCGCCTGCGAATGCGAATCGCATTTTGACATCACAAATTTGCAATCAATAATTTGCATCAGCATCAGTTGACTTGTGCTCAACTCCTGCGAAAACCGAGCCGTGACGTCACAATTCGCAGAGTATACTGTTTGAAACATCAAGACCAAACCGGTACTTTTCAGGGCCAACCATTTATTATATTATTGTACCCGGAGTTTACTATTACTTATAATTTTTCTTTTTGTTATCCACACCATGCAAAGCTTCAAACATCACTTACTTCAAAATCGTTTTAAATTTTTAATAATAATAATAATATGAACACTTATAGTGCGCCGGTATCCACCACAAGTGATGCTCATGGCGCAAGGAAGAAACACAAAAATTAATGAAAAGCAGCTGTGGGTTTTGAGGGCCTCTTTGAACTTGTTGAAATTGTTGTGGGTTTGGGGAACAACCAGTAACAACGAAGTGGATGATCCAAGACATCTGGAAGGATTGTAACGGGTAATTAATTGACAATTATACTGAGGAGCA
Source organism: Asterias rubens (assembly GCF_902459465.1). Lineage (NCBI taxonomy): Eukaryota > Metazoa > Echinodermata > Asteroidea > Forcipulatida > Asteriidae > Asterias > Asterias rubens. The sequence continues at coordinate 18,696,158 of NC_047065.1, read as the reverse complement.
GAACCATGTAAAGAATGAAAAACAAGCATCTAGTTAATCTTTTCAAGTAACATATAATTCTTTACCTTGTCAACAAAGGGGTGGTCCATGAAGTCTGGTCCCCCGATGCTAAGATTCAAAACATTGATCTTCTTAAGGATTGCATAGTTGAAGGCATCAAGGAACCAGGAGGTGTAGGAGACCTAGAACAAACAAGAGTCAAAGACTTGTACGTTACCTGCTTTTCACTTTATTTGATTGATAAGGCACTTCAATTCATGAAGTATGAAAGACGAGAACTCGACATTCCTGCCATTAAAGGAACACATTGCCTTGGATCGGTCGAGTTGGTCTTTTAAAAGTGTTTGTAACCGTTTGTTATAAAAAGCATATGAGTAGAAAGATGTTGTAAAAGTAGAATACAATGATCTACACAAACATGCCTCGAAATTGCACGGTTTTCCTTTTACCTCGTCATCTAACAACAGTCGGCAACTTAAGGGAGTCAAATTTTTGAATCCCATAAATAGCCGACCGTGTTAGTTTGCACAGTAAAAGGAAAACCACGCAATTTCGAGGCAAACTTATGTGGATCATTGTATTCTACTTTTAAACCATACGCAACCATATGCATTTTATAAAAAACAGTTACACACGCTTTATTTAGACCAACTCGTCCGATCCAAGGCAACGTGTTCCTTTAAACCAATCTCACATGTAAAATCCTAATCTAGACACACTGATCAAGAGCTCAACGGAGTTGGTCTGTTCGAGGTAATTAATACTCTAACATATTAATGCCTATAAAAACTGACTTGGTCAGAAGCACTGCAGTTGTTGATAATATAAACTATTTTCAAAAACAAATTCCTTCGAGAAAAAAAAAACAAGTGTCTTAATTTCAATCTTCATTTTGCTATTCTCTCTTGAGAATCTATAAAGATTCACATTGATAAAATTTTGCGTGAATGTCCATAGATTCTTGCCGACAATTCTGCGCCTGATTGTGAGCAGCTCAAGAAGGGCATGGGTTTTTGACAGTTTGTGAAATTGAAGTTTTACACTAGTGGTTGGACTTTGTAGGATGTGGGGTTAGTTAAGATTGTATTAGTGCATAGCCACAATCATGGGTAGACATTTCTTTCATTTCCATTCTAGAAACAGTTTTAAAATCACTGATGTAGCAGTTATCTCAATGTTAATAAGATATTGTACGTTATCACACAAGCAAAAGTGGAATACGAAAAAATATAGGGCATCTGCGTCCCATATGGGACGCAGACGCGCTATATTATTTTTGTATTTCACGAGGGCGCGTGTGATAACGAATTTATCTCCCAGTCTCAAATTTCAGAGCGTTTTTTCCACGCGCGCAAAGTTTAGAAAGTTTTTTTTATTTTTGCACTGTCCCTATACGGAGAGTGACAAAATGACATTTCACAATACGCACTGTCAGACTGTGTAATAAAAACAGAGGAAGTAGGATATAAAACAAAGGTCTTAGCTTCTGATTGGTGGATTAGCGCGTACTCGAAGATAATAATTATTAATCGCTGTATCAATGAATAAAAAGTTCTTGAGTTTGTCAAATACAAGATCTACAAAGAGTTACTCAATATGTAGGTTGTTCATTTGGTGTCTTTGTAACAACAAGTGCGACCCTGATTGTGTCTGTACTCATTCAAATACATTGCAGAAATTTACATGCATACACAAATAACTTGAAATGAAATACCATATCTACATGTACCTGGCTGTTTGTGAACACTCTAAATATGTACAAGTTAGCGTCGGGGGCAAATCCCTTACAATCCATAGTACTGCTAATCACCCCCGCAACAAAAGTGCCATGACCCAGTCCATCATTCAGTTTCTTCTCATCTGTCCAATCGGTCCGCTCCATTACATTCTTGAAATGGGGGTGTTTTTCCTTTAGGCCAGTGTCAAAGACGGCTATATTGATGCCAGCTCCTGTTGTACAAATACAAAAAGGATGTTCTTTAAAATCATTACTAAGACAAAAGATTCATATTGGTGTGTAATCCTTTATAATATGGCCACGACACTGCACTTTTATTCATATTATTCCAAACAACAGCGTATGAGATTGAATGGTCAGACAGTAGGAGGGTTGACTGTGTATTGTATACATGTAGATGCATTCACACTCACTACATGATATCATATTGCAGTCTGGCATAGTTTATCTACCATTCAAAACCACAGTGGATGATATTGAACGGTCAGACAGTAGGAGGGTTGACATGTGATATCACACTGCAAGCTGGCATGGTATTGAATGGTTAGATTGTAGGAGTGTTAAGCTCATCTCCCCAAAACACTTTTTAAGCTGGTTCATGGTCACCACTCTCCTTCGTAACACTCTACCCGCTCCCTACGCTCACAACACAAACAACTCCTTCAAATTCCAAGATTCAACACACAATACTACGGAAACCTGTCATTCAGCAGAATTTGTCCCACTCTCTGGAACAATCTCCCACATCACACTCGTTCAATCACCTCTTTAAAAACATACAAAGTACCCTGAAAACCCACCTCTTCTCTATAACGCATTAATTCAGTCAACTGTACATAATTTATCAGGTTATTTATTTGAGTTATTTGTAAAGCGCTTCGAAATAAATCACTACATAAATCGAATACTATTATTACATTTGGTCCCCTATATGGGAAATTAACATGGGCTGGAGGAAGAGGATTCAAAAGAGGGCGCTATCAGAAGAAGTTTGTACACAGTTTGCCATATGGGGGACAGAATCTCCTGCCACAGTGAGCAGTAATAGAAACAAATTTGTATTTATGGACAGATTGTACACTTGCTTGCATCAAACTAACCTGTGAAACCCATATCCCATAGAACGTTTGCATCAAACTAACCTGTGAAACCCATATCCCATAGTACGTTTGCATCAAACTAACCTGTGAAACCCATATCCCATAGTACGTTTGCATCAAACTAACCTGTGAAACCCATATCCCATAGTACGTTTGCATCAAACTAACCTGTGAAACCCATATCCCATAGTACGTTTGCATCAAACTAACCTGTGAAACCCATATCCCATAGTACGTTTGCATCAAACTAACCTGTGAAACCCATATCCCATAGTACATTTGCATCAAACTAACCTGTGAAACCCATATCCCATAGTACGTTTGCATCAAACTAACCTGTGAAACCCATATCCCATAGAACGTTTGCATCAAACTAACCTGTGAAACCCATATCCCATAGTACGTTTGCATCAAACTAACCTGTGAAACCCATATCCCATAGAACGTTTGCTTCCATGATGTCTGTGATTTCCCTGGGTACTGCACGTAGTAACCGTCTGTTGCTATGGTGACCTGTTGACTGCCAGAGCGATGACCCCTGTGTCTTGTTTTTGTTTTAGAAAGAAAAAAAGATAGCGTCAGTCTTTCTTTACTCATTAGGCAGGAAATAAGGGTGGCCAATCCAACCTGATTTGATCTACTTTTAGCGTATTAATTTGTGGACAAAACTTTACAGAAAATGTTGAATTTTGTCAATTTTTTTTTTCTTCATACGACTGATTGTTTTGCTGACATTTGGCCAGCAATGGCAACCCATGCACTTTGTTTATCAACCATTATCTAAGGTCGAGCCACTCTACGTATGCGCCTTACCAAGCCCAGACTGGCTCTTCTCATTGGTCGAGAGGATTTCCACTTGGGTGCCCAGCACAAAGGATCGGTGGAGCTGTTACAGTCGTGTGTGTCGTCAGAATCATCTTCAGCTGTTCAGAAAACAAGAACATTAAACTGTAAAACCTATTTAACTATGGAAACTATTTTAGCTGGTAAAAAAGGAAGTAAATAAGTAGGCAACAAGGTCTTAGATGGCCACACAATGAATCCATTATCGCACTTTTTAAACAGCCATAAAGGCCCGGTCAACCAGGCCCTGGTTCTCGTTTTCATTCTTATTATCGAGGCCTGTGTTACCGGGCCTTTACAGACTGAGTCACCACTCTTTTGTCCAAATTCATAAACACCTTTTCATTAAAAGCATCCAAAAACCTTTTAAAGTAAACATAACATGAACATATTTCAAGAAATTCTGCTTGTGCCTGCCTGTTTTCATTGCATTGCTTACCAGCCTATATAGTCTCATGCACTTTACAGGGCGTTATAAACAAATAATTTCGCAATAAAGCAGAGCCATGAATTTTAGGTCCACTTTACTATTAAGAGTTCCTCGCTGAAGGCCGGTTTATAGTAGGTCGCGTGATGGAAGTCTTGACGCGCGATCATAAAAAGACACAGTTTTTAGACCTCAGTCTTAGGATCCTGCTTAGGATACTGTAAACCGGCCTTTACACAGCTAGCGCAGAAAATTTTACACTGACCCTATAAGCAACAAACAATGAACACAAGTTCAAAATTTCACAGTGAGCAAAGCCATGACATTTTGCCAATGTACTTCATGATACTAAAGAATTCTTTACTTCCACAGCTAGAATTACATAATAAAGCCTGGTTCATACTTCCTGCAAATGCCACAAATTCACAACAGTTAAACTGTGTTGAGCTGTGTTAAACTCCAGCGAAACACTCACTGCGAAAACAGCCATGTGACAAGAAAATTCGCTTTGAATTCGCATTCGTATGAACTATGAACTGGGCTTTTGCCGAGCCATGAAATAATGTGCTGTTATTACCTTCAGCATGATTAGATTCAGACTTGATGGATCTGGTAATTTGCTTTTGTTGAGTGACTTGTTTAATGGATGGATGCTGCTCTAATGCTTTGAGACTCTCTTCCTTCTCGGCTATGATCTGGCATGTTAGAAATATGAGAAAATAGAATAAGTTTCTGCAAACTGCTCAACCAAAAAAATGGCAGACACGTATGATTTAAATGCAAAAAGTGGTTGATGGCTTGACGTTTCAACCCGTGCAGAGTCTTTCTCAAAGGCTAAAAAGACAAATTAATTGAAATAAAAAAAAATGTGTAAGGTAGACATTTGGTGCAGAATTTATTTGCCTTAAGTCTTTTAAATTTGGTTGTGCATTTAACACAAAATATTTTACCTCTTATTATTAGCCTTCGAGACAGACTCTGGGTCGAAACGTCAGGCCACCAACTATTTTTGCAGGTTAAAAATAGGATAAAATTTGTTGATCCAAGAGATAAGAGTTTTGCAAGTACATGTACATGTATCACCATGTTCAAGGCCAGGGAGAAATAAATAAATGGTGTGTTTTGGCCGTGAGATCAAAAGCAAACTGGAGTCAGGGGTCAATTTCACAAAAAGATAAGATTGATCGTAACTACAAATCAATCGTAGTTGCTTAGTAAAGTGTGATGTCACAATACAAATCACTATGGGAATACTGACAATTTGTCTAGCGACAAATTTTACTGCTTTGTAAAATCGGGCCGAGGTTCAGATGAGTATGAAATGTGACATCATCCAATATTAACAACGCATCTATCAGCGACACTCAAAATATCACTGTATTATATTAATAAATGTACATTTAAGAGGAGGGGGGAAAAAAACAGTAAAATAATAAACTAGGAAAATACAAGTTTTGATTCACTCTTACCGCGAGTACTTCAAAGTCGCTTGGGTACTTAGTGGCAGAGTTTGAACGGGGCTTCACACTCCAAGAGAGTGACATGATTGTCCTCAAAGCTGCGGAGATGAAGTTCAGTCGAGTCTGCTGACTGTAGTACCTCTTAAATGTGATAATATACTCTAAAGGTAGACAAGAAATAATAGTATTAATAATATTAAGATTAATAAAGACATTTGTAAAGCGCCTAATGCAAAAACCTCTATGTAAGTGCACAAAGAGAACAATAAAATGTACAAAAAATGAGTGAAAGATACAACTACAAATAAGCAGATTACGAGCTTAAAACTAAGTTTTTTTGAGAGAGAGACTTAGAACAGTGTAAAAAATAATAGCCTGGCGAATATGAAACGTGAAAAGGTGACAGCGCTTGAAAGAGACTAGGTGATGGCAGCGACTCCAGGGGGGGCCCCATTACAATTTGAGAACGAGGCATCCACGGACGCAAGTCTTTGCCGAATGATGATGAAAGTTGACAATGTGTAAAAGTTGGCCATGAAATGCCTCCAGCCTCAGACTTTGGACAGCGAGCATTGTTTAACGTACATGTAACAGGGATCATCATCTCTGTATAAAAACTGTTGGTCGTTCTGGACTCAAGTTTTCGGATGCTTGGCCTCAGTACGCTGAACTGAAAAGAGTTCCTCAAAAAACTTTTTTTTTTTTTTTTTCTTCTTTCTTTTAAAGTCTTACTGTACAACCTGGAGCATTCGAACTGTTTTTTAAAAGATTTTTTGAGACTATGATCTCAAGTCTTTGCCCCTGCCCCCAGCACCCCCCCCCCCCCCCCCCCCCCCCGCAATTATTTATTTTTTGTCATTGTGTGTTTGCCGTAAATCAAATGACCGGCATGCAAATTGAATGCACACCAGCAATCAGCGTGCGATGTGCATGGGAAGAATACTGAGTAATACGTTTATAAGAAGCTCAACTTACCATTACTAACAAGTTGTGTAGAAAAATCTGTTTTGATGTCTGGAATGTCATCTGTGTCGTTAAAAAAGCCGCAAGGTGAAAACAGGCTCCCTGAATAATCCCCGCCAATTCCGGATTGGCTCGTTAAAATCAACTGGCTTGCTATTGTACAAATTAAAATCAGCATCGAGGAATAGTTTACGCACACCCTCATGGTGAAGGCGTGTATTGTTTCGAGTTGGGGTTGGGTGAACTGTGACCTTTGACCTCGTGTCAACTATACATGGTGTCCTTGTAGACAGAGATGGTGGTGTTTAATAAAGTCCACAGGTTGTCCTCCCTGTTTCAGACGAAGTTTCATATGCAGAGTCTCGTTTTTCCTGCTCATTGGTTGAAGTTCCTGCAGAGTATTGATGAATCATGGTTTAAAACAAACTGCAAAATAAGATTGATTATTATTTATCGTAAAATTTTATATCAATTGTATCAAAATACATTTCATTTTTACCACCCCTTTACTACATTGAAACTTCAATTTCCCTGAAACTTCCTCAATTCTTCTGGAGTATGCAGCACCAGCAGGTAAATGTTGATTGTTAACAGCCCTTACTGTGTATATCATGATTGGTTCAATGGGACAATAATAATAGTACTCATGGTAATTCATTTTGAATATATTATACACATAATGAATGTTTATGAGTGCAATGGTGCGAATATGTTCATGAGTTGAAAGATGGAATGTTCTATTCAACGAGGCGGAGCCGAGTTGAATGGAACATTCCAGCTTTCAACGAATGAACATATTCGCACCATTGCACGAATGAAAAACATTCATTATTTGTTTTATATAACATCCAAGTAGAACTTTGTCATTTTGATTGAAAGAAACAACTTTCAAAACAAACAATTTCAACTGTAGAAGCCGAATGCTAGTAATTTTACTATGCCTTCTTGCAGTAACACGTGCTGCGTTACCAAAGACACGCGCACGCAGTAATGTTTTTACTCAGCTTTTTCGTTCCATCCGAAAAGTACCATTGCACGCTGGCAGCGTGCCAGCGTGCAATGGTACTTTTCGGATGGAACGAAAAAGCACGGCGAGTGACTCAGCGTGCAATGGTACTTTTATTTGCTATCACGTGACGGACAATCCTCCAATCAAATGGCAAGGATCTGCTTGGGTGTTATATAAAAACCTTTAATCAAGGTTTGTGGTGCAATCATGAAGATGATTAGCAGCGATCATCAAAACCCTCCGTCCTCCTGATGGTCCATTGACCATATACCGCAAACAAACGGTGACAGCGAACCATAGACCGTATCGCGATTCCAGCCCGACTGATTTTGCTAAATTGCGAAAGACACTGTTTGAAAGAAACGGGGGCTTTCCACTGCCCCTTTTCCTTCCGACAATGCCTTTCAGTATTTTGAGCCATTCATCAAACTCAACCATTAGTGGGGGATAGGTCTCTCTTATACTAGACCATACAACAATCTTTATGAGTGACACTGACAAGAACCATGGTTGTGCATATTTTGCTGATGTTTTTTAAACATGTTGGGAGGTGGCATAATCATGTAAAAGACAAAATGTTACTTTAATTAAATAATTTTTGAATAACTTTCCATATGGTGCCACCACTTTTTCACATATTTTTACAAAAAGGGATCTCATTGATATAAATTATAGATACTATTTTATTTCGTATTGAATGAAAAAGTGGTGGCGCTATACTGAAATTTTTTCTTTAATTTTTCCCACATACAAATAAATCAGCATTTCAATTTCAATTTTTTTAATTTCTTACTTCAATCCAGAAATTACAAATACATACATATATATACATGTACACACATACATATAGGGCATTTATATAGCGCCACTACGTCAAGAACGCAGCGCATTAGTTAGGATATAGAGAATGTTTGATACACTTCTTAAATGTTCAGAGAGAGTCGGATTTCCTTATTGAGTTGGAGAGTGCATTCCAGGTGTGTGGAGAAAAATGTGAGAATGTGCGACTTGAAGCCGACTTTTGTCTTAAGAAGAAGCTTGATTCAGTTTAGTTGCGATAACGTAACCCTCCTCCCGACGGCCGCACAGGCCGGAGGGTTACAAAGCTAACGCAATCTGTGCAGGGCGAAATGGTTAAAAACGTACAATTTCGACAGCTAGTCAGCTGATTTGCTCCATTTTTACCACTTTTGAAAATCATGACACAAATTCCAGGAACACGAACTTGATCCTCAATGTCTAATGAATGCTACCATATCACTCAAAACACCATTGAGGAAATAATTTGAAGAAAAAGGACAAAAACTTACCAGATCCCCGAGCGAAAGAGTAAAAAATGTCCCAGGTTAAAAGTTTGAATCTGAGGGGGGCTGTTTGTGCACCAAAAAATGTTGAACCCTTTCCGGGAAATTCCCATCAAAAAACATGAAAAATCTAAATTGAACCAGTTGCGATAACTTAACCCTCCTGCCTACTTCTAGAAACTCTTAAAGGCTCCCCCTGTGAGCCTTATAGGGGTCACATATTTAGGGCTTTTTTAACGCTATATGTTTTTCAAATCAGCGTTGATGGGTGAAAGTTTTGCGACCGTTAGCCAGCCAGAACTGAAGTTTCTTGTGTACTGTACACCTAAAGCATTCCCCATCCTACTCAATATACATTCATAACGCTTGTATTTCCCTTAAATTGTTGAGTTACGTTCAATAATTTCTTCAAAAAAGGCAATTTTCTACTCCGTACTCACTTTTTTTCCTGCCGCATCGCACGTCTTTTGACTTCTCAATAATGCTCAACGCTTTATCTTTTGGTCACTCGACCTCCAAGCGCTGTACACCAGCCTACTTGCCGAACTGCCAAGCCACCACCAAGTTGGACTAAACCATTCTGTGAAAGGGGTGTTACAAACCCGTGTGGCAGTGCGTGCGCTGCTTGTTTACAATAAAACCCGCCGTTCACGCATAAAGCGCCCACGCACTGCCGCACAGGTTTGTAACACCCCTCTCACAGAATGGTTTAGTCTGACTCGGCCGCGGCCTGTAGTAGGCTGCATAATGAGAAGTCAAAAGACGTGCGATGCGGCAGGGAACATAAAAGTGAGTACCGAGTAGAAAATTTCCTTTTTTGAAGAAATTATTGAACGTAACTCAACAAAAGGGAAATACAAGCATTATGAATAATAATAATAATAATAATAATAATAAGACTTGTAATGCGCACATATCCACCCTGCTGGGTGTTCAAGGCGCAGTAAACCAAAACAAAACAAAAACAAAACACAACACAAAGAAAAACAGACCCAACAAAATTAGTCATTGAAAACCTGTGACATAAGATAAGTTTTGAGAAGAGACTTGAATTTTGCGGTACAAACATGACAAAGACAAGATCGAAGATTAAGTGGTAGAGAGTTCCAGATGCGTGGCGCGGCTAGAGAAAAAGACCTGTCACCCCATGAGTGTCGAGACTTGGGTTCAATGAGGAGAAGCATGGAACTTGATCGAAGATTCCTTGATAGAGTGTAAACTTGAAGCAGTTCAGAAATATAGTGGGGAGCCTTGCCATTTAGAGCTTTGTGGACAATGAGCATCAGCTTGAAGATGATTCGTTGAGAGATAGGGAGCCAGTGTAGTTGTTTCAGAATGGGGGTGATAGAACAGGATTTTCTAGACAGTGTCACAATGCGGGCAGCAGTATTTTGGAGCCGTTGAAGTCGTGAAATCTGGTTGTTAGGAAGACTGTAGAGAAGAGCATTGCCGTTGTCAAGACGAGAAGTAACAAATGCATGAATGACCTTTTCAGTGGCACTTTTGTCCAAGTACTTGCGAATCTTACCTATATTCCTGATGTGATATGATGATAAACGAACAATGTTGTTGATGTGTGGCTGAAGTGTCATCGATGAATCAAAAATAACCCCTAAGTTCCGAGCTTTCAGCGAGGGAGCTATCCAAGCATCACCGATGGAGATGTATGGCACTGAAACCTTAGTTAACTGTTGACGTGACCCAAATAAAAGGAACTCTGTCGTATCATCATTTAACTTCAGGAAGTTTTGTTGTGTCCAACGTCGAATCTCTTGGATGCATTTCTCAAGTCTTGCAATAGATGCATTGGCGTTTTCTTGAGAAGATTTAAACGTGATGTATAGCTGAGTGTCGTCTGCGTACAATGGTAATTCAGATTAAATTTGAGGATGATGTCACGAATCGGTAAAGTGTACAGCGTAAACCACTGCGGGCCGAGTACCGACCCCTGTGGCACAGAGTAGTTCAAAACAACAGGGTCGGATATCGCAGTGCCAATACATACATGCTGAGTTCTGTTGTGGAGATACGATTTGCACCAAGCTAGGGCTGTGTCCTCTATGCCAAGGTGATTCTGGAGCCGAGAGAGAAGGATGTTATGATCAACAGTGTCAAAAGCAGCACTCAAGTCTAGCAGGACTAGTGCTGTAAGGTTACCATTGTCCATAGAAGAGAGAATACCGTTGCTCACACGGACTAGTGCAGCCTCGGTCCCATGGAAAGGCTTGTATGCTGACTGGAACACGTCGGACAGGTTGAAAGTATGAATGTGATCAGAAATACGTGATGACACTACTCGTTCGATGACTTTTCCAAGATATTTTAAGTTTGCAACCGGTCTGTAGTTTTTGAATATCTCCTTGTCCAGGTTTGGTTTCTTGATGAGCGGCCTGATGTTGGAAACTTTGAGGCTATCGGGGAAACAACCGGAACTGAGAGATTCGTTTGCAGCTTAGTGATGTAGGGTACAAATATATCAATGTTTTGCTTTAACATGGATGTTGATACTGGATCCAGCTCACAGGATTTTGAAGGAGATTTCATAATAACCCTTTGAATCTCAGCAACAGTGGCAGGCTCAAACACAGACAGTCTACACTCTGGTTGAAGATGTGGCAATGTCTGCAGCACGTTGTAAGGGACTGATGAAAATGATAAGCGGATGTCTGAAATCTTGGTGACAAAGAATTTCTGGAACTCATTTTCTAAGTCCTGGTCATTGTAGGTGGATGGAAGGACAGGGGTTTTGGGTTTGAGCAACAACTTACCAATTATCTTGAAGAGCTTCTTTTGATCTCCTGAGGATTCTTGTACTTGAGATGAATAACGGATGATCTTTGCCTGGTTGATCAAATTCCTAACTACTTTACATTGGTTGCGATATTCTTGTCGTTGTATTGCCAATTTGCAATTTTTTCCGCCACTTCCGCTCCAGTTGACGACAGATCTTTCTCGCTGTACGAATATCATCATTGAACCAGGAGACTTCAGTTCGAACCTTGACTGATCTTGTTTTCCAAGGTGCGTATTTATCCAAGATGTCACTGACTGTACTCTCATATTGGCTGACATAGGAATCCAAGCAGTCATGATCAACTTCTAGATTTGCTAAATGAGTGAAATCAGGACAGGGGTCTACACACAGTCATTTTGTCCCAATAGCATTAGGATATGGAACAATCTTCCGGTAGACCTGATCAACTGTACAACTCTTGCTAGTTTTAAGCAGGGTGTACAGTCAGTCCAGCTCCGCTAGGTCAGCCTGAGCTGTTTTTTTAGCCGCACGTTCACTGTTCACCCACCTGCACTGTATATGTCTACACCCTCGCATGCACACAACTACCACAGTACGCAATACACCAGATGGTGGACTGTACTTTCACGGAAGAAGAAGAAGAGTGCATATGTCGCGGAACACTTCGGGAGGATTCACATGTTTCCATTGTCGGCTCTTTATAGTGACGGTTGGGACTTTGGGCTTGCACAGACTCAAGTTACACATGACTGCATAATGGTATAATGTATATCGAGTAGGATGGGGAATGCTTTAGGTGTACAGTACACAGGAAACTTCAGTTCTGGCTGGCTAACGGTCGCAAAACTTTCACCATCAACGCTGATTTGAAAAACATATAGCGTTAAAAAAGCCCTAAATATGTGACCCCTATAATATAAAATAAGGCTCACAGGGGAGCCTTATAGTTTCTAGAAGTACCTCCTGCCAACGGTTACGCTATTGCAACTAAACTTGATTTGAATTGCACCCTGCAGCTGGCGACACTGAGATCAGTAAGCGTACAAAGAAGAATTTATGTGAACCCCCCCCCCAAACCCCCAACCCCGACTGTTATTCCCCCCCCCCCATTACTTGGACAGTGATTATTTAACCTTTTCTATCATGTCTATACTATGGTATTTTCATACAGAAATTAGTTGTTCGACTATTTTGCCCCCAAAAACACTTCCTTGGCTACTGACTGACGTTTGTTATTTTTTTTTTGTAGACCAGGATTGTTCGACCATGATGGCGACAGACAATTCCAGTCTACTGAATAACATGAACGAGAATCTTGGGTCTAAAAACTTACCTAAATTCTACATTTTCAGTGGTGTTGATCCAAAATTCGCGAGTCACGACACACAGTAATACTGCAGAACAGAAGAGACAGCTTGCAGAGCTTGTTTGAGCACTACATGTATTTTTATTTCAGCAGGCCGTGTTTTGTACATACACACACAGATAGTATGTACATGTACAAATGGGTGCTCACAATTCATAATACACTGTACATGATGGAACTATTGTCAACAACTGGCCGTGGGATTTTTGCGCTCGTCCCCAGACTTTATTTAACGGCAATATTTAGATCTTTTGGGGAGGAGGATAGAAAATTAAATGGGTCATGGGTCATCGAACGCGGCCGCGCTCTCGACTGTTTGTCAATACACAATGAGTTCACGGGTCGAAACGTCACTAATAAAACCATGGAGATTTATTCCTCCATGATAAAACTTAAAGTTTTTGTTTTTGTTTTCATTTTTACCATAGGTCCTTTGTGTTTAATAAAACCATAGAGATTTATTCCTCCATGATAAAACTATAAGTTTTTGTTTTCATTTTTACCTTTGGTTCTTGAGTGTAGATTTAGAGAGGACAATATTGCAGTACCCTCAACATTGCTCAAAACCCATTTATTCCACCAGGCTTTTTTATTAGATTTTTACGTGGCCTTTTGTAATTGCCGACTGTCGTTTTATGTATGTTGTTTGATTTTAACTATTCTCGTAATTTTCAGTGATTTCCATTTTAAAATCTGTTTAAATTATTGTTAATATCTGTATATTGTTGTAGTGCGTATCTGTACACATTTTTTATGAAACTTGGGCATAAACAATCAATGAATAAATTATGATTATTATTATTATTATTATTATTATTATTAGGACCAAAATTGAAAAGCTTTTTCTACTGTGTTATCATCAACAATATGGGCCCCTGAAGGGTAGGCCTACACTTCTCGTAATTTAGTGATTATGTTTCTATTCTAAAGAACTCTTGGGAACTACTAAACAAAACAAAAAAACAAAAACAAAAGCAAGCTGTCACTTTTTCTACCTCCCTGTAGTGAGTAATTGTGTTGTAGCGGCTGTAGACAATCACCCGATGCAGACTGCTTCAACAAAGACCATTTTTCTTTTTCTTAAAAAAAGAAACACCACTTTTCCCACATTACAATTTATTCATACTAATAAAAAAAAATCCCCCAAAAGAAACAATTATGGCCCCACAACATGTCATCAGCTTAGGCCCCTGTCTATAGTTTATATTTCCATTTTTCACCTTCTTAGATTTAGGCAGAATCATTCATATGCTTTTCACCAAATCAAGCCAATTAGCCACGATACTGCTGGGCGGGGCATGCACCCCCCCCCCCCCTCCCCTCCCATAGGTTCACTCAAATGTACCAAATGTAGCTTTTAAACTATTTCTGTCACTTTCTTTGCCTTTGTTTACTATTAGTTGCATTTATGTCTGAATCTCCCATTAGCAGATATCCTAACAATTATTTTCTCATCTCATTCGGCTTGTTCTTTCTGCCTGATAGGGCTAGTCCTATAGTTGTATTGTTTGTGGGCTGCACTGTGCCACCCAGTAGGCGATGGTTCTCTCTAAATTTGTTTATTTTCAATTTCTTTCATATGTATGATAAATGTTTAACCCGAAGCTGCTGGAGACTGAGTTGATGTTTTTTTGCTCATTGCACGGGTCCCTAAACTCTCACTGTTGCGTGCTTTCGGGTTGCGCCTCCCACGCAAGGAAAAGGAAACTTTTCAAAGTTGACGGAGCATTAATTGTAGCAAATTATGTAACTGTACCACGGCAAGCAAATTAGCGGGTAATCCCCATCGTTGCGCCCGCCCGCGGGCGCGTCCACCCGCCAACCCATTGCACCCACCACTCGACTCGCATTATCCCCAAACCTCGAAGTCGGATCCCTTCCGGCGCCCCAAATCACTTTAATTTCCACCCCCTCTCCTTGCAGCCAATCTCCTTAATTGAAATGAAGGTATTATCAGAAATAAAACACAATAACACAGCCGGATTGTGTCAAAACTAATGTTGTTAAATTCAACGAATTCTCTGACGCATTTGGTGCTGTTTTTGTAAAATTTCATAAGTCCGGGGCTTTCCATGTCTTTCTCCACAGTCTTCCGTTTCGAGCAGGTTTCAACATGAATGGGATGCCTGGTACCCGTGGATAGCTAGACGAGACGAACAAAGTGCATAGTGTAAGCGTTATACAGCAACCGGTTTAGAAACGAACGCCGTGTACCATCCAACAATGTGTTTGACCAGCACAACACACTGTGTATATGTAATACATGTGATTGATGCACCACCACCAGTAAAATGTTTGCTCCGTTGATTATTTTGAATTCGAACATTTTTTATCATGAAATGGTCTGTCTCTCGTCGCAGGAATGACGTAGTATTTGCTACATGTCCATAGTATCGCTGAAAACATGTCTAGCTGGAGTTTTTCCAGTTCTGCATGTCTAGACTAGAGAGCTATTTGGCGCTGTGCCGAGGAACACCCCCGCAGTACATGCAATAGCGATCTACACGTTCATCTACTGGACAAGTTTGAACATGTCCATTGTCAGACTTGTTGGAACACGGTAATATCACAACGGTCTTCGACCCATCGAGTTTATGGTTTACCACACTAGGTACTAGTAGTAGTACTGTACACATATGCACATCATATTCATCATAAACAGATCTATGGATCAGGCGTACTTGCCCATGTACAGAGACACCATTTGCAGAGAATTTTTACAGGGAGCAGGATGGAGAATAAGTCAAAAAAACGAAGGAGGAGATCTAAAAGATCCTCCAGTTCTCATTCCTCTGTGGAGGTTACAACTACGGCTTTTACCACGGCAACGACCGTCTCATCCTCATCCTCCAAAGGTCCATCTCGCGAGGAGGCAGCAATCGCCATGGCAACTGTGCTTGCCAGTGAACTTCGGCCAGAACACAAACTACCGAGTCGAGAGATTTTGGTCCAGCCGCAGCCAAAGTTTATGGAATTGCTGGAAACAGTTGGTGCGAAAGGACCCATGTTTACAGCGAGGCAAGTGCTGTCGTACCTTATAAAATACATTAGCAGCCGTCAGTTGTATGTACAGCAGGATCCAAAGAGAGTTTACTGTGAGAAAGATCCCCTGGGAAAAGTGTTTGGCGTAAATACTTTCACAATCAAGGATGCAAGAAAACTTCTCTTTGAGAACATGTCAGTGCTTCGGGAGGCCCCTGATTATGTAACTCAACATCATGATACATTCCAACGACAACAGCGCAAACTTTACTACACCTTTCACCAATCGCAACAGACAACGCCAACGGATGCAGCGAGACCAACTGCCCCAGTGCCAGTGCGTTCAGCAACCGCCCCGTCGACCCTTTCAATGCCCTCAACAACACCGGGGCCTAGCGGAGTAGGAACAAAAGGATGCTTTGCTGTGAAGAGAGAAGCCGATAGTGAGGATCTTCCAGACAGTGTAAAAAGGGGGCCATTCAATTCAACTCAAGCTTATCCTGTGGGGTCTTTGACATCAGCTCAAAAGGATTTACCAGTCCCAGTGTTCACTAGTACTGAATGTAAGGTACACGTTACGGAATCGGTGAAAGGCAGTACATGTAACAGCACTTCCTCTTCAATCAAGCAACCTGTCTTCACTCCAGTGAGGACTCAAAAAGTTTTAAAAACCCAGGATGCGACATGTACTATAAAGTCGGCTTCAGCTACTGTTGCAACGTCGTTGAGCAGTATGACCATTGCCACCGGGAAAAAACGCCTCATTTCGGATTCATCTGAAGACTGTTCACACATATCAAGTTGTCGGAAATCAACATCAGTTTCTGGTTGCGAGAGAGTAGGCAGCCGACCATGGTACTGCATGCTCTACCACCCCAGCGAAGAATTGAAATCACAGAGCAGTGAAGTACTCAGTATTCAAGATTGTGAGACTGCAATCGTTGCTGATTCTTCAGATGACCTTTGGTTTGTTGATGAAGATGAGTTGACCCCCTTGGAATATGATGTCCCGTCTGACTCTAGTGATGATTATACTATCATCAAAGGCAGTTCGGATGATAGTAGCAGTGACACAGAACTAGTGTTTAACGTTCTTTTGCGACCGGACGAGAGCGGAGACTCTCACTTTGCGGACAATAGCGATGATGACACAACTGATACTGAGATTTCAGATATGGATAAGTGGCAGTGTGCCGAGTGCAGCATGCGGAACTCGCCGGTCGAGCGTTATTGCAGCCGGTGCTGGGCGCTCCGCAAGGGCTGGTTGCCGGACAATCAACGAATGACCTTAAAAGAGAGACTTCAGAATTCCAACAGACCGTTGAGACGATCCTTCTCAGCTCCCGCGGGCAACGTCGACCCACCGTCTCTCTGGTACCAAACACAAACGACCGGCCATTTTGCAACTGATTGCTGTTCAAATGAAAGTCGACCAATTTCTATTGTTTTCCCGGAAGCTCATCCACAGACCAACCCTATGACCAATGAACTTAGCACAGTGAAGCCCAGGACGCTAAGGGACTTCCCTGATGGTATAAATCCTGACATGCCTGACGGAAAGACAAGTGATGAAGACGAGGCTGGGACCGGCCTCAAAAGTAGCCAAGATGGTAAAATGTCTGTGAAGCGTAAACAGAGCAGCGAAGATGACTCACAAGACACGATTATCGTTGCCAATGATTTACCACTTTGGAAACGGATGAACTTGCAAGATGATGATGAGGCTATGGATTCGGTTCAACAAGAATTTAGGCCATCTCAGAGTCGGATGCAAGACCGTCGAGACGATTCGGGAATAGGTTTGACTCAAGAGAGTACTGTCGTTTTTGAGACTCCTCTCGGGAGAGCATCTCAAGGCGAAACTGTGAGTGCACCAAGATGGCAGCCAAGAAAAAGACATCGATCAGCATCAGCATCCAATCTCCACAAGGGTTTCGAAAACTCCTCCAGTCAGTCAAAAAAATTTCACTTCGGCGACACTTCAGTTCTTCAAGTTGGGCTCGGGCCGCATCTTACATCGGTAGCAGGGAAGAGCGACCCAGGAGCAGGCCCGTCGTCGTCCCAAAGTACCAGCGTCGTCACGAAACATTACAATGACTTGTGCATTATTTGTTATAGCCGACCGAAGACAGCGAGCATCATTCATGGACGCACTGGACATCAAGTCTGTTGCTATCCTTGCGCCAAAAAGCTCCATCACCGCGGGAAGCCGTGCCCTGTATGCAGACGATCCATACAAGCAGTCATCAAAAACTTTCTACTGTAGGCCATTTTTAGGAATTAAGAAGAAACTATCAAGTGATCACCTTTGTCAAACTCAAACATGATTCGTTTTTACATTACGGCGTGAGATGAATTTTAATTTGTTTACATCATTCTCCTACCTGTGTAAACGATGAGTCTAAAGTTCATATTGAAAATCAGTTGGCAGTTATCCAAAACAAAGGACCGCAATCAGAGATTGTGTTTGTAATTGTTGGTAAAAAAGAAGAAAACAAATCTTGCCTTACTTGCAACGATAAAGGTGATCACAACTTGCAATTTTTTAATTTGGCCTCAGTTACCTACCATTTTATGCAATATGTGTACATAGTACCACTATAGGACAAAATTGGAGAGTTACACAATATGCAATATATATTTTTAGGTCCCATATTTTTCAGTTATTTCCAGTTGAAGTGTTGTTGCTGTCTGGCAAAGATGGAAATGTGTGAATATAAATTCTGAACTTTTAAGGGTTGGGAACAACCTTGGTGTTTATTTCTAATTCCCAAATTCCTCAAAATTGACATTTTCGTACCATCTTTTCCTTTTTTGGCCTTGGTACTGCATGATGGCCAAACTTAACATGGCATGATGCCTGGCAGCATAATACTTTGAATTCTGGTAGTTTGAAATTTGAGGGCTACTCTAAAGGGTCTATGTATTGTAACTTTTGTAGGACAAAAAACACAATGTCCACAGATTTACACTAAACTTACTCAGTTTAAAGATAATGATAGTAGAAAGCTTCCCTGAAAATATTACGTGCTGAGGTGTTGTAGTTTTTTTGAAATGAGTAAAACAATGTCATGAAAATAATTTTTGTCTGATGAGACAAAAATTATTTTAATCATTTACAAACGTATTTTCATGACATTGTTTTACTCATTTCTCAAAAATTACAGCACCTCGGTAAGTAACATTTTTAGGGAAGCTTTCCACTATCATTATCTTCAAACCCTGTAAGTTTAATGTTAATCTATGGACATTTTGAAAAGGTACCCAAATCCTTTAAGCAGAAATAAGTTGGGAACAAGTCATGACAAACAATAGTAAACATGGTATTTTTTCTGGTTAGCACAAAATTGCTTGCTGTTTGGAAATGTGTGTGCTCAAACAAAATATGTACGTTATGAACACATAGTATTTAGGTCGATAACCTGTTTCATGTCCACAAAATTGGCTACTCTAGTCTGAACATATCACATTTTTCTGAAATTAGGTCACAGGCAAAATGCCATGGGAACTGCCAGTGCCAAAGCAAAGAAAAATTTGCTCAAATTACTAAGGGTTATTGTTTGTGAATGTTGCCCCATTAATTTATTTCTGCAAAGTAGCTTTATGAAACGAGGACCCAAGCCTAGTTTGATGAAGCTGCTTAGCACACAGCTTAGCGCAGACATACAAATGTAGCTTTAGAAACAGGCGACCAGCTACATGTAGAGTGCCTTGTAATTAAACATATACGCTGAATTCATTACATCTCTTTTATCTGGACCCAATTTCATGCAGTGTCATGGGGCTACTTTTAAAGCAAAAAGTATTGCTTATAAATTTTCTGCCTAGTAGAAATGAGGAGGGACCAGTAACAAATTGTACATGTGACATGGTATTTTGGCTGGTAACCCTGTTCTGGTAAACATACTTTTGTTGTGCTTATGTAGCTCTACTTTTTGTGCTTTCGAGCAGCTCTATGAAATTTGGCCCTGGTGCCCTTGTAGTTGCTAAATACAACCGGTTAGCAATTTTAACTGCTTAACATTGTGGCGTCACTTAACTCGGTTGTAGTTTTCAATAAATTACATATTTTAAACATTTTAAATTACAAATATTTCACAAATATTGTAAACAATTTTGTCTTCAAGGCAGGAAAGAAATTCTGTGGGAGAACTAACACATTGCACTTTTTAAATTATGTGTACAGCATGAACGTAAGCAGCTTTATACCAGTATGATATCGGACTATCATTTAAACATAAGTTATATTATTATTGACAAAGATATAAGAATTTATGCCTGCCGTTTATTATGTTATTAAGTAATGCATAGGGGAACTTCCATCACAGAATCTCATGGTAAAGTTATGAAGGGACACCCAGGGCAACATGGCTATATATGTAAATTGGGGCACTGGACACGTTTGGTAAATGTCAAAGACTAGTATTCTCACTTGGTGTACATCTCAACATGCATAAAGTACATGAAACAAGTCGTTGGAAATTGATTATAAATTATAGTTTAAAAAAAATATGAATGAAAAACACCCTTTTGCACAATTGCGTGTGCTGTTATTAGATGCCTGAAAAAAAGGCTTTAGGCCTGAAGTCTTTTTCAGATTCAAATATTTGAGTGAGAAAGGGGTATTCGCAATGTCGCTTCTCACAATGTTTTTTACTATCAGCAGCTTTCCGTTGCTCGTTACCAAGTCAGTTTTGTATGCTAATATATATTTTGAGAAATTACCAAAAGTGTCTGCCTTTAACTATGATCATCATAGTATTTAAAAACCAATTGAGAATACTATACAGTAATATTGTAACTAATTTAAAGGAACATGTTGCCTTGGATCGGTCGAGTTGGTCTTTGAAAAGAGCGTTTGTTTTTTATAAAATGCATATTTATAAAGATGTTGTTAAAGTATAAAACAATGAGCTACACAAACGTGCCTCGAAGTTGCACGGTTTCCCTTTTACCGTGTACACAAACACTGTCCGCCATTTATCCATAAATGGCCGACCGTGTTAATTCGCAAAGTAAAAGGAAAACCACGCAATTTCGTGGCAAATTTGTGTGGATCATTGTATTCCAACCATTATGCATTTTATTTTTAAAAAAACTGTTACAAACGCTTTTTATAGACCAACTTGTTCGATCAAAGGCAACGTGTTCATGTATAAGTTTTGTAATGAACTCAACAATTATTCAAAACATTTGAAAGATCTGAAATTTATTTTTAAACTCATCACTGAATAGAGTACACATTTGATTTTCAACATAAAAAAAAACCCATGATATTTCTGATGAATTGTTCATGTGTGGCAGTCTAGCGCATGATACAGGATACTACTTTTTATATTCAAAGAATGACCCAAACAATGGTTTGATCGAGATTCATGTTGAGTCTTGTTTCCTCATGGCCTTTCTTTCTTGGAAACAGAAAAACAGAACAGGAATGACAGAAATAGCTCAAGCAGATTTCCTGTACCATGGTTTCGGCCTTTGTCTTTCATGTCACTTGAGGAAGCCAGCAAGATTGTCTCTGAGGATGAATCAAGAGCAAGATTTCTTGTTCATTGTGTCTTCTCTTTGTTTAAGGGAAGGTACACGTTTGGTAATTACTCAAAACAAATATTAACTTACAAGCATTGTAGAGATGTTGATAGTATAAAGCATTGTGGGAAACGACTCCCTGTAAAGTAATGTACTAATGTACATGTAATTTTTTGAGAAAGGTAATTTCTTACTAAAATAATAAAAGACTTCTAGCTACATGTGGAAGTCTTTTATTCGTATTTGAAAGCACACAAATTCGTCCAACAATGGTGTTTTTTCTTTCTTCATTTTCTCGCAAATTCGATGACCGATTGAGCCCAAATTTTCACAGGTTTGTTATGTTGTGCTTCTGATGGGATACACCAATTGAGAAGACTGGTCTTTGACAATTACCAATAGTGTACCTTCCCTTTAATAATTGGATATAAAAACCTAGTACTGAAGTGTCACATTAGAGATTTGTATTCCCCTTGGCCCAATTTCAATTTCACACAATGTAACTTTCACTACAAAATTATGCTTACCAGAATAAGGTTACCAGCCAAACTGCCATGGTCATGTGTACAATTTGTGACTGGTATCCTGCAAATATCTGCTCAGCAAACAAAATTAAGCACTACATGAAACTGGGTCATGTTGTGCTTGCTTGTTTTTTTTTACTTTGTTATTTTTGTGGGAAAAAACCTCAACAGTTCATAGTTAAATGATGACATTTATAGGAACATGCGTGTGATCACTTACAATGTACTCTTCTATTGCAACAGATATTTTTACAAATGTATAGGCCTACATGTACCTGTAACTTGTGTAGGTTTCAGAAACTTGTTTTTGTCTCTCTGATACTATCAACTTCTTGGCAATGACAAAAGGACAATTTCATTCAAAAGTGATTCATAGCTTCTAGCTTTGCAATCAGACAACATGTATAGTATCCAATTCATCAGAAATTTTATTTATAAAATGACATGTACATGATGTAAATTCTAATTTATATAACTTTGTTTGACTATAATTTTTTTTTTAATGATGCTTTGAAAGGCAAGCTAATTTGAATTATTGCGTGTTACTGTATGTAAAGCTTTCCTAATCTCATTATGCAAGGATTACAATGTATGCTCAACACAGAACAAGTTATGTCAACAAAATGAAATTTCTTGCAACTGCAAAGTGATTTCATTGTGAATAGCTTGTTGCTTTGAGCATTTCGACAAAATTTAACCCCCCCCCCCCCTCCAAACAATGACACAAATTTTGAAAGCTACAGAGGGTAGAGTTTAAGTAAATGTGCATCGTAGTGTTACGCTTTTGATTGTGTCACACTTCAGAAAACTGAAAACACTTTCCAATAAAAACTGAAAACAGTTTTTGTGGCATTTGAATAAGGAGATTCACATGACCGATTTGCCAAATAATATCAACTGTGAATTCTTCACAAGTTTTGAACACAGCAGGCATTTCTTATTCATGCATTATTCTGGGTCCAGGGCCGTGATGGGGTGTTGAAATTACATATTTTGTGCTATCAGAGAAAAATGTTTCACAGCGGGAGTGGGTTTATTTTGGTAAATATGGTATGTGTATAGACGATGTGAACTCTGACGTCACACGAAAACCATAACATGATTCGCGCGCATACCGCTGGGCAAAACTTTTGTGTTTGGGCAGCCAGCTAGAAAGTGTATGCAATCTTACCATGACTACGTGTCTTTTTGCACGGCGAAACATGACGTATACAGTGTTTTTTCAACAGAGGGCGGTTTGAATGTAAACATAGGTCACATCGTCTATAGAGTGATCAGGGAATTTACAATGATAAGGGGGACTCACTGGAAAGGACTCACTTGTGCTTTTCACGTGTCCCGATATACTATTGAAACCATTAATGTGCCGCACTAGACAATTCCCTCTGAAAAATAGTATGTGAAAACAATAATATGGGATGGGGCCTATTTCACAAAGAGCTAAATTTGCTCTGAAAATTATCTGAATGGTTAAAGCTGCAAGGCAGAGTGTGATGTCATGTTACATACAAATAATTATCTCAAGTTTACAATCCATCTGAATAAGAGTTTAGTGTTTGGTGGAATCTAATTCGAGGGTCTTGTGTGAATGTTCTCTGGTATATACGTAAACTAATTTATAAAGATTAATAACTAAGGTTTTTTTGTATACGCATTGAATAAGTTGCTTTGTTAATCATATTGTTTATTTGCACTGTTTGTTAAAAGGCAATTATATCTATGGGGGACCACTACAATGTTTTAATCCATATAAATGTAGACATACACGTATACAATAACAACTTTCCTGTGAAAAATTAATTTAAAGAGGTGGTAGCATTCTCGAGAAATCACGGAATATGTTTATGCAGGTAGAATAATCCTTATTGGGAGACTTTCTGGGTTGACAGAGGGCAGCAGACTTACCGGTTAAATCCATTGTTTCCAGAATTATGCGCATGTTAGAACTATGTAAAAAATGGAAATTTACTCGGTAAGTCTGCTGCCACCTATCGTTGGAAAGTCTCCTATTGGAACTCGCAATATGAGAAAACTTTCATGCAGAAACGTTTCTTAGATTGAAATGTTTTGGAATAGCTCTCGTGAAAACCATTTTCCATGATTCAACCAACCAATTTTTAATGGCCATTATTTTTTGGAGTAATTACCAAAGGTGTACCCTCCCTTTATGACTATTTTATTAGGGAGCACCTCAGTTTGCAAGAAAGTGGCTCAATACATGATGTATAAAGTGTACTTAAATTTTCAAGCCCAGTCAACATGGTGTGATTGTTGCATAAAGCTTTTGTAAAAATTCTGTTGAGGGGAAGTTTTAATATTTATTGCTGTGTGCAATCAATCTGCATTCCAACTTGTGTTTTGTGCAATTTATACATATTTGCATTTTGGTTTGACATGTTTTTAAAAAAGATTGAAGTTTTACTGATAAGATTAAGATTATTACCCCACATCATAGAGAAGGATTGAAGATTTGGGAATTAAAATTACTTGCAAGATATGCACTGTTAACTCTTGTACAACATTACTTAGGCGGTCCATGAAGTACTTGTGAAAATTTAAAAATTATTAGTCTCTTAAAAAAAACAGGGCCAAACTTTTGTACCCATGTCAACATAATGCAAGCAAGGTTGGCCAAGTTTTTTATTTCAATGCTTTGTCATTCTAAAATGCAGTGACAAGTCCTCTGTGAATGAAGAACCAGGAACAACTTCAAATGGTTCAAAAATTCATACGCCGTTCTAAAAATATTCACACCTATGTCAATTTCCATAGGTCAGGCCTGTATGCCTCATTCTTGAAAGGGCAAGGGCACAAAGGCATTTTCTCCTTGGTAAAGGGCACCCTATGAGGACATTGTATAGTTATTTCTACTGAAGATTTCAAGGGCACCAAGACAATGACCAGGGGGCATGGAGGCAATCCCCTCCGTTGCCTCCTTGAAGAATCTGGGTTTCTACTGAAGTTAATAAGGGCACCAAGACAATGACCAGTGGGCATGGAGGCAATCCCCTCCGTTGCCCCCTTGAAGAATCAGGCCTTGGTTACTTTGTTTTAAGTATTTCTTGAAACCTTGTTCAAGGGTTGCTTTAAAATGTTAGATTCCAAAACATGTGCTGCATGCTCCTGTTGATATGATTTCTCAAACTAGAGCCTTTTTGACATCTCTATTCCATGGGGCAACCTCAGTGAATAACGGCCAGCCCTTTCACACTTGGATCGCTTACCCCCTGATCAACCCAGGGGTAACAGGAGTGGGGGATAAGCGGCGAAACCCTGGGGTGAAACGTGCAACTGGATCCCGGTGGAATACATGTAGGGACCTACTGGCGGGGACTGTGGAAATGAGCTGGGGTAATGGTGGGGTAATCTAATTCCTGAGTTCTCCACAGGGCTGTATTCCACGGGTATAAGAGATACAGTGTGAACATGTGCAGTTGCAAGGTTTTGGTACAGGGTGGTTTGCAATCAAATTTCAGTACTGCAGAGAGCTTTGGGGCTGAAGTTTGTTCTGTTCATAATTCACCAATCTGACCTTATGACTTGACCCTAATATGTGTATACAGGCTCAAAATTGATGAATGAGGAATCGGGTCATTGAGTAATTTAAATGCCTTTGGACAAGGAGTAATGCATTCTGATATTATTATGTGGCATGTTCCAATGAAAACCCCGATAAAAGAGGAAATGAAGTTTTTATTTGCACCTGTATCGACGTTAACATTTATTTGGGGAATAATGAATTTTTCATGATAACACTTACTTCTCCGCACTCCATAAGCACTTCTTAATTGGTATGGTTAGAAAAAAATCTCATTTTCTAACCCAACACGTTTCATCAGTTACATACCCCCTTACCCCACCCAGCAACCTGTTGAAGTTGTACTGGATTTGCTCCTGAAACAATACAATTTCACTGTATGAATGTTGAGATTTTACAAGATATGCAAAACTTTCTTTAAAATAAAATAAATCTATGTTGACATCTCATGAGACTCAAGATTGTTTTGATGTTTTCTTCATGTGTTTGAGTTTAGGTGCTTGTCGTTTTATAATTTGACCTGTATGGTGAAATGTGGAAATTGGTTTATTTTATTCAAATATCTGCTGAAGTATAATACCTCCTAAAAAAGCCTTGATTGAATAAACCAAAATTAAACATAACTCTGCCGAAATTTTAAAATTAGGCCATTATCCTCAAGTTACCTGAAAAATCATTGAATTATTTATAATAGGAGCTAAATTTTCTTCGTAATCTGAGGACACACGCTCATTTTGGCAAGACCCCCCCCCCACCCCCTAATTAAAGCACAAACAATTTTGAACAAAATTGATTTCTGCAGACACAATTTTTTTTTTTTTTTTTTTTAATAGCACAAACATTACACGTCCATGTATTTATAATCTCAAGGGGTCATTTACCTCTCCCTGTTAATTCATGCTTGTTTACCCAAACTCTGAGTGTCTTCTTCGTCTTGTCATTGGTGCCTGGAAGATCATGTAGGGGAACCCATCGACTTATTCGCAACCCTGGATAATCGCCCCAGGCACTACTGTACCCATCTACCCTGTGCTCTTCTATCCCAGGTCCGCTGTTAAAATGCATACTTACAGCGGCCGGTTTATGTTGACAATTAAGTTGCCCAATGGGCCCCTTCAAACCTATCGACAGACTTGTGCTGAATTTGTTCTTGATTTAATATTAATATTAAAACAATAATGGTTAGAATGTTCATGTAACACTGGTCAGTCTATGGAATGACTTGTTTTGACTCACTTTCTCAAAGGTGCTGTCACGGGAGGCGTTTCGCATTTTTTTTTTAATTCCTTCGGCCCAACTCCGCGTGGCATGGCAGGTGAAAGGGCGACACCCCCTTTATGTCATTTTTGTGACCATACCGCGGGAGCATCCCGCATTCGTACAATTTGGTAATACAAAAATGCATTTTCCTCTTCTTATTTTTTCCATTTTTTTTTAGCGCTATTACAAAGTCACTCTTGATAGTCAAGAATGGATGGGCATTTTACATTCTTATAATGCCGATATAAAAAGTGAGCCATACAAAAATAAACTCTTGGGAAAAAAGTACTTTTCTTAAATTAAAGCTCATACTATCTTTTCTACAGCAATTTAGGTTGATATCAATTATTTCTGCAAAAAAGAATGCCCTTGGGGAAAAGATAACGATTACCGAAGTCTGCAAGATAAACTGCTGGATAGTCGAGGTTTTTTAGCGTTCTGAAAAGATAACAATTACCGAAGTCTGCAAGATAAACTGCTGGATAGTCAAGGTTTTTTAGCATTCTGAAAAGATAACATTTTTATAATCAATGATAATTAAGGGCTTAATGAGTTAAACAAAATAATCGTAATTTAAAAAAGAAAATAAGGCGTAGCGTTGCTACCATCTTTTTGGTTGATTACAATTTTTTTTTCTTCTTCTTCATTTATTTATTTATTTATTTACTTATTTATTGTTTGGGGGGGGGGGGTTCATAAGTCGCTTCTGTTTGTGTCCGTATGTTTCGGGGTTTTTTCTGTGTTTATTTACGCTGTTTTGTTTGTTTGTTTGTTTGTTTGTTTGTTTGTTTGTTTGTTTGTTTGTTTGTTTGTTTGTTTGTTTGTTTGTTTGTTTGTTTGTTTGTTTGTTTGTTTGTTTGTTTGTTTGTTTGTTTGTTTGTTTGTTTGTTTGTTTGTTTGTTTGTTTGTTTGTTTGTTTGTTTGTTTGTTTGTTTGTTTGTTTGTTTGTTTGTTTGTTTGTTTGTTTGTTTGTTTGTTTGTTTGTTTGTTTGTTTGTTTGTTTGTTTGTTTGTTTTGCCGTCAAACCCCCCCCCGCAAAAAAAAAAAAACTAAAGGAAGATTGATTCACCAGTTTCAACATGAGCTGTCTCATACGCCAATTGTCCGTATACCAACGATTTTTTGTGTGATTCCCAACCCGAGCTATTAATTTTAGTCACAAATTAACTGTTTATCATTTGAGTCCAGACAGGTTAACAAAATGTAACAGCTGGTCTTGTGTAACAGCTGTCACTAGAGTTCAAACATGGAACTTCTATGAAAAATAGATCCGTTAAATCAAACGATGCTGTTAGAACCGTTTCCTTTATACCATGTACTGAGGAATTATGCCCTGCGTACTAAAACATGGTTACTTTTCACTGTTTTACAGGTAATTATTAATTGCTATGTTCCATGCCCCTAAACAATTACATAGTGCAATCCCGGCTGCTTCATCAATGGAAGATGATAACTCTGGTATTACAAAATAATTGCCGGGGCATCGATGTGTAATTATGTAATTCACCTCTCAGCGGCAGCTCACAGTCAATATTGCGGTTTTTTACAACTGATGAATAAACAACAGATTACGTATAGTTTTATATGGCTTTTCAATTACACATTTTAACCTAGTGGATCCAAAGGTTGCGTATAATCGTAATAGAGCATTAAGGAAGGCCCATTGTCTGTGTACAGAGAAAAGAGAGTACGTACATTGCCAATGACCTTACTTGGAACATTAATACTAATAGCAATGAAATTCTGAAAAAGGCCCGTCAACGTTTATTCTTTTTACGTAAACTGAACTCATTTGGTGTTCGTAAGTGTATTTTAGTAAATTTTTACCGGGCTATAATTGAAAGCATCCTTTGTTCATCCATCATTGTTTGGTTTGGTCGTGTTTCTGCCAGTGATCTTCGCAAGCTGAATTCTGTTGTACGCAGCAGAGAGGATTATCGGTGCTAGCCTGCCATCACTTGAATCAATCTATAGTGACAGGACGAATTTCACCCAGCAGCTGATTATTTCCAATTCCTCCCTTCTACTCGTCGTCTTTAGCATTTTAAAGGTAGTAAGCGGTTCATAGATAGTTTTTATCCTCATGATGTTCGTGATTTTAATGATAACTAGTTTGTTTCTGCTTTCAATTTGTAGCTTATATCATAGAGATAAGGACATGCTTATATATTTGTATATTATTTTTATTTTGGTATTTTCTTCGCAATGTTTTTAAATGTATTTTGTGATTGTTAATCTAGAGAGCTCGAGGTACACTACCATTTCCGATGTTTTAGGTTTTTAACTTTTTAACGTTGGCTGAATAAATCATTCTAATTCTAATCCTAATTCTTTTAATTAGCATAAAGGATGTTTACACTTTTTCTACTCGTAAACCCCTGACTTCAAACATCGTAATATAACTAGTATTTGAAAGGTCACCAGACGAGTGTACATCAGCTTCCACTCAAAACGTCAACATGGCATGTGAAGTATCAAGCGCAGACAGTTTTTAATATGAGACGAAAACATGTTTTATTGCTCCGTTAAAGAACTCTGAAACTGCGCCACTTGGTGTCTCTTTTTATATGATCAAGTTGTGGGAGAGACTTGTCACGGTTTTAGGGGGTTGGAAGTTCGTTTCGTTTGGAGTTTGTTGGGGGTTGCAGTGTGCGGTGGTTGGCCTGGCTTTTTGGGTGTGTGTGTAGAGGAGACGGCGTAGAGGCAGGGTGAGATATGGGAGATCAGCGGACTTCTGAAACTGTGGTCACTCAGCGGGGTGATTTTCTTTGGACACCGGACGAGGCTGAGAGTAAACAAGTCACACAAATTGGAGCCTCTGCTTGTGGTGCAACGGCAGTCATAAATACATTGGTAGATGAATACTTTATTTATTTAGAAGACCCATAGCCCCACTTGTGTGGTCAAGAATAGCTGAATCCTTGGCCACACAACAAGCGGGGCTAGTTATAGAAGACCCACTGCACTGCACTACTGGGGGCTGTGTACTATTTTATTACATTAAAAAAAATTCTGACATTTTGCTTGCAACTGTCAAAACTTAAAAAAATACATAGCCCCAGTTACAAAGGGTCTATCATTTTAGTGTATGACTTAATGTTGAGTAAAACTAAAAGAGTTTTCTTTCTAACCATGACTTTATAGTCACACAGTACAGTGCCTGTTTTGTGTAAAATAACTTTTCGAGAAAAAAAACATTTGAAAAAAATATTTTACAATAAAAAAATATGGATGTGAAAAGACACAGTTAAAGTACAGCGCCCGACCGATATGACAATTTTTTTAAAAAGAGAACAGTGCTCCATTAACAGGTTCTAGGATGTGAGTTTTTAATATTAGTTTACTTAAATTTCTTTTCCACAGAAAGCATTGGAAGTCCACAGGGATCAGGATCATGTTGCGTCGACTGTGAACACACGATTACGAGCAAGTAGTGCCCCATTGCCAGAGTACCTTTTCTCTCGGAGTGTGGCCGGAGTGTCGCACGTTGATATTATTGAGGGACTGGACAAAGCATCGGACGGCTCAGTGTTTGCCAGGTTCTTTCATTTCTATCCAGAGAGGCAGGTTGATGTGCAGAAATGGCTAACGGGATGGATCAACCGCGGTAACAAGAGATTTTGGTCTTTGCTTGAATTCAGGCTTAAAGGCACTGTACACTATTGGCAATTACTCAAAATAATTGTTGGCATAAAAACTTACTTGGTAACAAGCAATGGAGAGCTGTTGATAGTTTAAAACATTGTGAGAAACAGCTCCCTCTGAAGTAACATAGTTTTTAAGAAAGGAGTAATTTCTCACTAAAATATTTGAATTGGTTTTGAGACCTCATCAGCTGAAGTCTCAAATTCAAGCACAAACTTGTGCGACAATGGTGTTTTTCTTCCATTATTATCTCGCAACTTCGACCACCAATTGAGTTCCAATTTTCACAGGTTTGTTACATATTTTGTGCATGTTCAGATACACCAAGTGAGAAGTCTGGTCTTTGACAATTACCAATCGTGTTGAGTGCCTCGAAGGAGCTTTAATCTTTGCTTGAGTTTGTTAAAAGATTGGGTTCTTCTTCAAGACCTATGGGGTTGACCCCTTGAGACACACAAGATTGAAACTACTTATGGAGAAGCTATGTTTCATACATGTACACCTCGTAAACAGCACCCTCTATTGGCGGATATAAACACAGATATTGTTACAGTGTTCAGGCTCAAGTTTATTTTGTGGGAGAAATGCAAGTGGTACCTCAAGGCTACTTAAAGTCACCTGGAAGTGGCATTTTTTCAAAATAAAGCTTTTGTCACTAATATATGTGTTTTGATGAGTGGAATGTGAATAAACAGTTAACTAAGGTTTTAAAAAATCAGTTCTTATGTTATTTACAAATTTAAGAGTAGACCCCGACCCGAGAGGGCACTGTTCGTGACGTCAATCGAGGTAGACTTTGCCTGTAATGCATAGAGTAAACACAATTGCAAAGTACATGTACGGACCAAGTCATGAGTTTTTTTTCCGGCAATGCCGACCACGTGTATTGCTGCTGAATGCAGAAAAACACTTTTTGAAATGTACCAACTCACGACTTGGACGTACATGTACTTTGCACGTGTGTTTACTATACGCATTTCAGGCAAAGTCTGCCTCGATTGACATCACAAAAGGGGTAGGCGGAGTCAGCCCCCCAAACAACTTTATATATTTTTTAAACATATAAATCGTGACAAACAATTACTAAAAAAATTGTTTTATTGTTCGTAAGCATATACTCTTATGTTTGAAAAAAAAATAAATCAATTTCCAGGTGACTTTAATGTTGAACAGCAGACAACCCCAGAAAAATTCAAAAATCTTGAGGCTGGACTCACAGAGGGGGGATTTTTAGGGTGAACCTCCACATTCATCCCGCCATCGATTTCACCGCAAACTCTTCCTAAGTTAGGATTAATCCTAGGACTTGGGACTAGTTCCGTATCCTTAGGCGTAGGACGAATTGAACCCATGGATCCTAAGTTACTCATTTTAACTCGAGTGTTTGTGAAATCGGCTGCAGAAGCTACACCAACATTCATGACCATACAACGGTAAATAAAACAAAAATCTCCCCCCTTCCTTTTGATTTCTAGGAGTCGTTCCGATAGCAACGCTCAACCTTCAGCATGTAGTCAATGGCGAGACGAGTATCCCTGATGCTTGGCATCATCAGATGGTCTACGGCGTGACCAAGACGGGTATCCTCATGTGCAATCCCCTCTCTGTGGAGGTGCCGTCAAACTTTCTTCATTATATAAGCAGTGACTCAATACTCAGGGTGAGTATTTCTGGAGTGATATTGTGTCGCATCATGTGGCATTTTTTGAGAAATCTCACAATTCCTGGTAACAATTGTAATCATCATTCTGCTGCACAGGCAACCACTAGTAGTCTTTCTGCAGTTCTGTCTGTAGCTGTGTGAACAGGTTGGTTCAGAGCCGACACGTTAAACTAGTGGTTGCAGGTTCAAATCCTGTTTATAGAAAAAAAAATTGCTTTTATCACCACAAACTTGAATTAAAATTTACTCAGTCAGTTTCCCTTGTAGTTTATAACTAAATACAGGCTTGTCATGTCTTTTGTAACACTCTTCTTTTATGCCATTTTTTTCGTGGCTTATTTTAGACCATTGTCCTTGCTGACAACTTTGGTCTGCAGTAGTTACTTTTACACAACGTGGCAATGTGCAATTTAGCGGCTAGGACTGCGGCTTTGGCTTGGTTGACATGCATCAAAGCATACATTGTCCATAGTGACACTCTTAGCAACAGCCACAGCCATCTATTTTGCACAACCCAACTAGACTTTTTCAAACTTATTTTTTATACTTTTTCTTTTTCAATGGCAGATCCGACGAGTGGATGTGATCAGTCGATGGGAGGAGAACACAGACTTGTCAGTTCTTTCTAAACATTCTGATCCTAGATGGAAGGAAATGGATGTTGAAGGTAAAAACCAAATTAATGTATTAACTGTACATAATATTTATTTACAAAAAGAGTGACCTGCATTCCTGGGTCTTTTCTAGCAGGCAAGATACTACATTAGTCAAATGAAAAATTTGACATTTTGTGTTGTGTTTTCCATTGAAACTCAATAGTTGTACAAAATAACAGCTGAAACTTGTTTAAGATGTGCCCTCTTTCTTCATATCAAAAGTTGACAACAATCAGACAGTGCAATCTCCATAAAATAATTATAGTAGTGAATGTTTTCTTCAATTGAGGTGTGTACAACTTGTGCCTGTAGTAAGTTCAGGCTCAGTGGCTCTTTTGTAAACATTGATGTCTCAGTTTACATCGTCTATATTCTACTAAGTTCGTATATATGATGTATTATTTTGTGATTTTTCTTTTCCCAGAAATAACTGGCAGGCTTAATGTTGTGGAATTTATGTTCCAGCTAAACCTAGCAGCTTTGTGACTTTCAAATTCATCAGTGACAATTTTTTCCTCAAACAGGACAAGTCAAGAAGATGCTAAGTGAACCTGAACCGTACAGCCAATCACCAGACAGGAGACCGGTGGGGCTGCTCGCTGATTGGCTCTTCAAGAGTCACATTTGCATACCAGCTGTTTACAAGTCTGGTATCACTTTGTGTGTGAAGAAGGAGGACGAATCGTCGTACAGACTACTGGTAGAAGAACCCGAATTGCCCCTCCTTGTCAAACCTGTTTCCTGAGAAACTGAAACTAGACCTTTGCTATATCAATTTTGATGCATACTATCTGTAGGGCCAAATTTCTTTGGGTCATGCAAAACAAATATTAACTTGTTCAGCAAACGAACAAAGGAAACCAGTCAACAAAGCAATATATTTATTGTAGCAGTTTTGGCTGTTAACTGGTTTTTGCAAATTATAACCAGAGAGCCTAATTGCATTAAGGCCAAGTCACACAGGTCCCGATAACGAGAACGTAAACAATAATGATACAAATGCACGCCCTCGATTGGTTGAATGAGCGTGGGCGTATTCTGCATGGAGCATTTCAACCAATCGAGGGCATGCATTTTTATTCTTATCGTTTTCGTTCTCATTATTGGGGCCTGTGTGACTTGGCCTTTAGAGCTGCTTGAGCACAATAAGAAGCCAACACAAGCACAAGCAAATTTCGGTAACGAAAACCCCCCAGCAAAAACACCTTATAATAAGTACTCTTTGTGACAGGCTTACTAAATTGCTTCTGCTCAAACAGCTCTATAAAGTTGGGTTCTGCTAGTGCTGTAGCAACTCGACCTGCAATCAGCAGTCTTTATTTCTTGACGCTTCCATGGTTGCGAGGAGGCAATGAATGATCTGCCAAGGCATAGATCGGCAGAAGACTGCAGTTAATTATGATCCTATAAGCTAAAGTAGTAGTCCCAGCCAATTTTCTACCTTCTGCCCGGGCAGTAGTTAAAAAGCAGAACAGTTCTTTTCAGAACTGAGAAGCCTCCCAAACATCTGATATATCTTTTCCGCGGTAGTAGAATAAAGAAAGACAGTTCTCTAAGAACAAACTCGACCTGGCAAGTAGATACACACATTGTGTTACCTCAAACCAAATATATATTGATACCTCACCATGCAATGCCTCAAATCCTATAGACTGCATTATGTTAGGAGTTTGTGTGTGCAATTTCTCTTCCTAATTAAGTATTCTAATGTGTGTTCCCTGATCTCAATTTACATATAGAGTGACCTTGTCAAACTGCTGAAGTCTACAATATTACTAATTTTTTTATAACGTAACCAGTTTACACTCACAGTGGAGGACACGATAACATGCTTAAGCAAGACATTTGTTTTAAGAACAAAATCTACCTGGCAAAAACATGTAGGTACACACAAGGTGTTACCGCTAACCAATAATATTGAAATCGTTACTACTCATATTATTATTTTTTTCCAAATATATTTTGGACAGAACTGTAAAGTTTTAATCTTATTATTAGTTTCTTTTTCTTTTGGAAAGGGTGAAAGTTATTTATTTTTTAAAGTTTAAAGTGAAAACAATTTGTCATACTTGTACTTTGGTATTAATGATGTTTGGTAAAAGTAATGTGATTTTAACATTCTAACTTTTATCTAAGAATATCAAAATAGGAGCTCATTAATTCCACTGTTTAAAATATCATTCTAGTATAGCTCAATATAGCTGAATAAGGATTTCATCCTTGAAGATTGAAGATGACTTATACATGTTTTTTTAAATTCAGAACAGGGGACTTAAGTTTAGCAATTTTGTTTGTGTACATGTTTGTCTTTTCTACCCTAGGGTTAGATTTTTAATATTAAGAAGGACATGGAGGTGTGAGGGTGTAAGTTATTAAATTAATTCCAAGCAATATAAAAATCAGTGTCAACTCTGGTTATTAAAAAAAAAGTTTGTGGCCGGAAGTTCGATCCAATCAAAGTCTTTCTGGATGACAACACAACAAACAGAAACATGCTAGGGCCTACTGGTGCTCAAAAGCAGTGGAAAAGACTATAGAAATGTAGCCACACAGAGGAGAGTGACAAAAATGGGGAGGGGGTAGAGGAAGGGGATTGTGTTTGCTCTATTGTCTAGGGAACACAATTAACAATGATTTTATTCATATTTTGTTCGTAATGAAAATAGTTGAGCTGTCTAGATCATAGCCCACCTTGTTGAGCTGTAAATGGCTGTCTTTTAACATCAGTCTCATCACAGTCGCCATTACAGAGACTATGATGAGACCGATGTTAAAAAAGAGCCATCTACAGCTCAACAAGGTGGGTTTATCTAGATCCCATACCCATCAATTTCATAAAGCGTATACTGCTCAGCAAAAAATGAGTGGGCAACAGTTGTAATAATGTAAACATTATGGATTTTTGGCTGATAACAAGTTTCTGTTGAGCAATATTTTTATGTGTTTAGCCATTAATTTGTTATGTTTATTGGCTTTATGAAATCGAACCCTGAGCCTGAAGCCCAAGCCATGACTTCGAAAAGGGCATTCGGTAGAGCGAGCTCCTATCAGAGCGATTGTAAACAGCGCCCTCTCTCGATTGTTCTGAAAACAAATAAAAAGCAGACGACGGCGAACAGCCTCTTACTCCACGATTCATTAGCTTAATTATTTGAAATGGTAAAAGTACAGTTATTATAAAACTTTCCTTATTTTAAATAATATTTTGTACTCATCCTTTATACGTTTATTTGATTGCAATACATAAACTTTAATTGCAAATCAATTTAAACAATTATTAATCTCTGTGGGTTGACAACAGTCCCACCATGCAAACCGACCATCCGGTCTCTCTACGCTGCACACGTATACAAGGGTGACTCTCTGTACATTTTCTGCGTGTGGCAAGCTTTAAAAAACCTAAAAATGGCCATCGAATTATTCACAGTTCTCGGTAAATTCTACGAGGAATATACCTCCAAGACTTCGCAGAAGCTGAAGATCATCGATGCATACTTGGCATACATTATGCTGACGGGGATTGTGCAGTTTGTCTACTGCGTTCTCGTCGGTACCTTCCCTTTCAACTCGTTTCTGTCTGGCTTCATCTCGTGCGTCGGTTCGTTCGTTTTAGGAGGTAAATATATTCTTTTTGTTCGTGCTAAACCTATCTGACGCTCTCTCTCTCTCTCTCTCTCTGTTTATGTATTTCCACTTCCTTGCTAATGTTACACTTAGTTACCTATGTACCTTTTTATGTCTGTTGTGTTGACATTTAGCCTTCGTTCGAGAAAGACTCTGTTACTACCACTAGTGGGCTAGCCCTACGTAGGGTCAAGCGTCAGGCCAATTTCTAAGAAATAACTTTACTCTTACTACTCTCAGTCTTACTCTTATCTTGTAAGTATTTAAAAAGGGTAGTGAGTATTTTTCTTTTACTTTTAGTTTGTCCTGGATCCGCCGTCCTTTTTTAGAAAGAGACTCCCATTTCTAATTTATTTTTGTCTGGGGGACTCTGGTCTTTGAAACCACAAAAAGACTTGGAAAAGTTTCCGTATAGCGTCACCACTTTTTCATTTGATATGAAATAATATAGTATCTAATTCACCTCAATGAGATATCCCTTTTTGTAAAAAATGAGTGAAAAGGTGGTGGCACCATACGGAAAGTTATCCCTTGTGGGTAACTTTCCGTATGGCGCCACCACTTTTTCACTCATTTTTACAAAAAGGGATATATCAATGAGGTAAATTAGATACTATATTATTTCATATCGAATGAAAAAGTGGTGGCGCCATGCGGAAACTTTTCCTAACTTGTAAGTTGTTTGTATTGTATTATATTGTTATTTATATTGTTTTGTATATTTTCAATTTCAGAAGAATCCTTGGATTAATTTGACATTTATTTTTGTTATCTTGTACTTCTCCGACTATTCTAACTGTACATGTAATTATCACATGAGCACTTTTGTGGGTTTTGCTACTTTTTTAATGTCGTATCAGATTCAAATGAAATCAAGCCACATCTTAATAATGCCAGTTTTATCTTATTTCATGCCTTTTGTAATTGTCATAACAGATTTGTCAAATTTAAATTAACAGTTTACCCTTTGTTTTCAGTTTTTCACTGTATGTAAAAAAGGTTTCCAATACCTGAATAGTTAAATCCTTTATTTTGCCCTTTTTCCCGGTTTTATCCATGAATCGTTGTGCATGTTGTCAGTTTACCAAAGCTTTTGTTTTTCAGCGCCAACAATCCGTGTTTCTCTTCGATTTTACCTTTTAAACAATCATCTTTAGAACCACCATTGAATGAAAATACCATTGGTGAATTTGTTTTCTAAATGACCTTTTTTAGGTGTAATTTTGTAAACGAATAATTAGCCACCAGATTATGAAGCAAACCTACATGAACATTGTGGAGAAATGCTCGTGTGTTTTTTGTTTTTTGGTGGACTCATTCACATTGGAAATTTGTCATAGTGATCTTTTTGCTGATGAACCATTCTTCATGAGACATGACCTGGTGTTAAATATTCTTTTGGTTGACTAAAGTTTATTTTATTATAATGTGGTCTCCTATGTGGCCACCCACTTGGCCCAGAAAAAAACCCACTAATTGCAAATAGACTACATGTACATATATATGTACATGTATATAACATCATGTGAATATTCTAACTTGAGAATATGTTTATGTTTTGAATGAACAGTTTGCCTGCGCCTACAAGTCAACCCAGCAAACAGATCGGACTTTAAGAATACCTCTCCAGAACGTGCTTTTGCTGATTTTGTCTTCGGTAGCATTATTTTGCATCTTGTCGTCTTGAATTTTATCGGATAATCATCTTCTGCTTAAATCTAGGGTGAGAACAAGATTTATTTTTTTTGTAGCACTGAATTTACCCAACTACATGTACCATGTTGGTGGGGAACAGTTGGTTGAAAAAGACACCCTTCTCAACTTAATGACATATTTTGTTCTATTGCAGAAATTTAAAGGTGGTATGTTTTGTTTATCCTTTTCTTTTACCATTATTATCAAGTTTCATGAATTTATGAGTTACCAAGGAATTATTCTTTGTTTTGTACAGGAGGGACGCCAAAATCAGTCAACGCCAAAAAGAGATAAATATGGCCTAGCAGAGAACTTTCAACACAACAACAAAATGAAGCACGCCTGTTTAGAAAAGAGATCACCGTTTATATCTTGCCTTTGATGAGATGTGACGTTTTACTGCAAAATGAAAATCAAGTTAGAAATCTTTGGGAGTGAAGACATGATTTGAAAATATATTTTGGAAATTTCAAATAATCCGTAAAATAAGCTGATTCTAATACGACAAGTCGTAACACTAACAGCTGCAGTTTGCATTTTGCCGGATTTCACTTCATTTTGAAGGAGAAGGTCACATTTTGTCAATTTTAGAAAACTCCTTTTTTCAAGCAATTGTAAAACTTTGCCCTCCATGTTGTTGGAACTCCTCTGCAGTGACAAGTTGCAACTGTACATTTTCAGCAAATATTTTGCATTCTAAATTTACTCTATTCTGCCATTTGAGGATGAATTTCATGGCAATTGTGTAGAGATAATACTTATGAAGTGACCAGGCATGCAGCTTTCAGCTCTCCTCCTTTTTGGTTTCTCAGCTATGCTTTTGGAAATTGCAAAATTTTGCTTTGACTGGCACTTTCCTCTATTTTTTGCCAGCTGCAGTTGCATGCCTGAGTGACATGTAAAATGCTGTTATTATGACACAAACAACCCTAATCCAATGGGAACACTGTTTGGCAGCAGACTTGAGCTTTATCTGATTTTGCAGCTACGGCTATGGCTTGATTGGGCTATGGCTAGATTTGGCTCTGGCTAGATTGCCATGTTATCATGCATTGGAAGTATAGGATGTCCTAAGCAACACCCTTAACAACCGGTGTAGCTGTTGAGCTGCAGCCGCCAATTTGGCTATGCCCTCTCAGGAATGTGATCAATGCTCGGAATTGAGCTGAATATGTCTGCTGCCACCTAGTGTTCAAAAGTTTCTCATTGACTCTTAAGATGTACCTGAAACCAGCAGAGTCGTCCTCCTACATCTTGATCAAGACTTTGAGTTTCCTCATTGTACTAAAATATGTTTTACCATTATTTTGGAAAATAAATTTACATATTCCCTTTAACTTTGTCTCCAGAACCTGGTGTCTCTTTCTTTTCATTGAAATGTTACTAAGAATGTAGCCCTGGCGGCCTTACACTTTCGTTTATATTACAGTGACATCCTGTATCACTGTACAGCACAGAGCAAGAGTCATTTACAGGGCTACAATACAGTGTATGAAAGGAGGTAAAGTTCAAATAAAGTTTGGTTCTTTTTTTGAACCTCTGGTTCTGTGTGAAGAGCCTGTTGGCATTCACTACAATTCTCCATAGACAATTGGTGGATAAAGAAGTGTATCCCAGTTGAGCTTCCTACGTTAGCTGTACATGTATATAGGGAACTATTCTACTCGAAACTCTGTGTAGACTCCGGTATTTTTATTACCACGGAGGAAGGTTTTACTGTCTTGGTAGTAACTATTATGTGAACGTCCTCTTGAAAAGCAAGTACAGTCGACTCGTAACAACATTCAATGTCGCTGGGACCTATTTTACAGGAATGTTGTTATAAGATGACAGCAAAACAAGGAAACACAAAGCAGTATTGAGCATTTTATTAGGACCATGTTTAGGATTGGATCGGTTTTATGGTTAAAATACTGCGGCAGGATTTTATATGGATTTATTTGAGAAACGAAGTGCGCCCTCTTTTGTCACAGTTGTCACTAATTATGTTTGCTGGTTCATGAAACCGTCGCGACGTGTTGCCCATAATTCATCACTTTTGAAACTTCTTGTTAATTACTGCTAACCGCACCGAGGGACAACGGTTACCGTAATAATTACGTGTTATTTCCCGCGATACTACGCTGTAAGGTATCATAGTACATGTAATAGTAAACTTGGCGTATACTTCAATTTCGAAAATCATTTAAATAGATTTTGGAATAAGGCATTCACTATGAGAGTGTCTTGCAG
The DNA here is from genome assembly GCF_902459465.1 of Asterias rubens. Taxonomy (NCBI): domain Eukaryota; kingdom Metazoa; phylum Echinodermata; class Asteroidea; order Forcipulatida; family Asteriidae; genus Asterias; species Asterias rubens. The sequence continues at coordinate 18,655,842 of NC_047065.1, read as the reverse complement.
TCTGGTGATCGAGGCCGCAGCTTCTTTCTTTGCTGCTGAAAAAAAAACATTTTCTCGTAAACATGGCATTGTGTTTTCCAATTGTAAAAGGTGCTAAATTCCCGCTAAGCTGGCCTAACCATGTTTTACAATAACAGTATTAAGGTCAAACCCGAGGCCATCTCCTTAATGAAAGGTCAACAGGTTATTCACATTTCAATTTCCAAAAAAGTTTCTTGTGGTTGTAAAAATGTAGACCTTTTGCTACAAGGATGCTCATTACTTACAGTGCAGTTTGGTTGCCTCCAGAAATGCCCTCGGCTGTATGAGAAAGCATTACGTTCCCATCCAGACATACCGTACAACCACCCCCTCTCCTTTCCCCCTTTGGGACCCCCAGCAAGAACAACAGGAACCCATGATTACTGGGGGTATAAATAGACCCATGCGCAGTTACTGCTATCAAGATTTTTACCCTACTTAGGTTCATTTGGAACTTGGTATATATGTTATCATGTTCACCATGTATTTGGTAGGTATTATATCACCCAATACTGAACATTAAAGTTTAATGTGAACACTGAGTAACGTTTCTCAAATAAATGCAGAATCAAACTCATTCCCGAACCCCCTATCTCTCCGTATAGAAGTTGGGGGGGGGGGGGGGGGCTAACAAGTGTGCGTTCATTTAGAAGGGGACAAATAGTAAGAATAACATGAATCAGTAAAATGTTACTAATCAAGGGAGCCTTACTAATTGAATAATTTCCGACTCCATTTCAGAGACATAACATGTGAGCTCTCATTTGTGATTGACATACGTTATCCAACCCATCATTCTGAATGAGAGAATTTTAATGAAATAATTTGTTTTTGCCAAAGTAATGTAAATTCGACTTGATGTGCTCCAGATCCTCGCAAACTCGCTTATACGTTTACAGTAGTAAGATAACACGTTTTACAGCAAGTTCAATACATAACCTCAGTCCCCAAATCCGACATCAATGTTGTATGAAAGCAACGGTGAAAAGAAATCACTCAAAAGAAACATCAAATACTAAAAAAAGGCTAATTTATTTACATTAAATTATATTCTTCATAACATTCACATAAATATTTTACTGGGTTCATCTCGACCAGGCCCAACCCTTCATTTTGGTTTCATTCTGCAAAACTTAGTCACTCTAGTTTAATTATACAAGCAGCTTCAAACGCACATGAATTTGAAATAATTTTGCGACTGTTCACTACTTCAATTAAGTCAATGAGTTCAATTCTCGGCATTACAAAGAAAGTAAAAACTTTTACAAACTACAGAGAAACTAATGACTACATGGAATCCGGGTCAGTATTATGATTTATAGTGTGAACTTGATGTCCCGGGACCACACCGCGACCAAATTACTTTAATGATGCTCTTACACCCATAACAATCCGTTGGTTTCCTGGAGACATGTGACTGGGACCTTGATTGTCATCACGTTGACTCATCATCAGTACCGAGCTTAATCAGGACAACTGTTGAAGGATCAGCGATAACATGCGATTTTGATAAAGTACAAACTAAAAGTACAGTCAACCTTAACCTATAGACTTATGGACAAGTCATTAATGTTTGTTGCGGTGCACGAGTCGAGGTGGTCGTAACATACACCAGCTCTTGCTAGGCTGCTGGTTTCCGACTGATACTCTCCATTCAATGGAAACGTTTGGTATTAATTTTGTCAAAGACCAGGTTTCTCAATTGGTGTATCTCAACATAATTTAATGAATAAAATAACAAAACTGTTGAAAGGGATTTAGGCCTGAAGTCTTTTAATATTTTCATGAGAAACTACACTTTTTCAACAAAACAACAACATAATATTTAAGGGAAGGTACATGTTTGGTAACTGTCAAAACCAGTCTTCTCATTTGGTGTATCCCAACATAAGCATAAAATAACAAGCCTGTGAAAATTGAGCTAAATTGGTCATCGAAGTTGCGAGAAAATGATGAGAGGAAAAAACCCTTGTTGGACGAACTTGTGTGCTTTGAGATAGGAATACAAGACTTCTGGCTAGAAGTCTTTTATCATTTTTAGTGAGAAATTACGTCTTTCTCAAAATCTATGCTACTTCAGAGTTAGGGAGCCGTTTCTCACAATGTTTTATAACATCAACAGCTCTCCAATGCTCGTTACAAAGTCAGTTTTTAAGTTAATATTTGTTTTGAGTAATTACCAAACGTGTACCTTCCCTTTAATTTCAGAGGGAGCCGTGTAAAGGCCGGTTTGTAGTCGGTCGCGCGATGGTCGCGCGACGGAAATCTTGCGCGCAATCCTAAGACTGAGGTCTAAAAACCGTGTCTTTTTATGATCGCGCGTCAAGATTTCCGACGCCCGACCATCGCGCGACCGACTATAACAACTATCAATAGCTCTCAATTGCTCGTTTTACATTGATGTCCAGTGCCTTACTTGAGACCATAGTCGCGAGAGCAGACTCCAGCATCCTCGCCATCAGATCTTCCACAGTCGGGAAAATCGCTTTTGCCGCGACAAACATTTTACGACTTGTCCACAAGTCTAAGTTTATAGTTGTGTGACTTCATGACAGTGACAAATCACGACAGCAAACAGTCCGCACTGCATAATAATAAATAATAATAATAATAATAATAATAATAATAATAATAATGAAAACTGATAAAGCGCACAAATCCACAGAAGTGCTCATGGCGCTAAAATACAAACAAAAGAATTAATTAATATACAATAACAACAACACAAATTAAAATGTAAACCTAAGTTGAGAGAAATCTAGAACATGTGGTATAGAATACAATAATACAAATGCAATATTTAAGAAAAAACATCCTAACAGGTAACAAAAATAACAATAATTAAACCATTGAATCAAATGCCTGTTTGAAGAGATGTGTTTCAGTTGTTTTTTAAATTGGGTCAAAGAAACGGATGATTTTACTAGTGCAGGCAGTTTGTTCCATAGACGAGGGGCAGCATGTGAAAAAGATCAGTCTCCCCATGAATGTTTGGAAATGGGCTCAATAAGGAGGCTAGAATTATAAGACCGGAGTTTTCGAGGAGGATTGTATGAGCTGAGAAGATCATCAATATATGCAGGGGCATTACTGGTGAGCGATTTATACACGAAAAGCTGGTGTCTCCGGATGCTTCTTAAAACAGAAGTTTACAATGTTTTTCAGTGGGCAGATGATATTATCATTCCAGAAATGGTTGATAAAGTCGTCGTAACTCGTAACCAACTGAAAGATTTGCCGAAAAAATATAATTATGAAGTACTTCCCCTTTCAGTTTTATTTCAGAGCAGTTTCAAAACCAATTTGATTTCTGGCGGTTGCGAAATTTACAGAATGTAAATTTTGTATTTGAGTTGAGGCCGATTTTGAGTAGGGCCTTGAGTCAAACAAAAAATTCCACATCAAATACATAAAACACAGAGGGTGGACGCCAAAATGACGTGCAAATAAATCTTTATCATGTACGGTCATCATGATTACCCTCCTGTTTGTAACAATGTAACCAAACCGAGGCTGGAAGGAAAAATAGACTGGTTTCTTTTTGTACAATGAATTATATCATCCATTAACGTATCAGGGAGCATGACCAATGTGGTGGCACCATAGGCTTCTAGTTGGGTACAATTCCCTGTTCATCACGCAGCCACTCTCCTCATTTCTTCCACGATCATCGAAAATGCATCTCCGTCCTCCGACGTTGGTGGGTAGGAGTACTGTAACTTAGGAGCGGCTTCCGCCAATTGCCGCTGCATGTAAGTGATTCGTGAATCCGGGATAATCCTCAGTCGATCCGGAACGCGGACCGCTCCGGATAGGACCTCGTCCAGTGGGATGTTCATAGAGAATCGAGAGTAGTCCAGGCTATCCTGAAACGGATAAACCACGGACGCCGATCTCTTCTTGGGTTTGAAAGTCACCGGGATGCAACCGGCCATGACAGAGTCGTAGAAGGACTTCCTGGTTAGAGATTCACCCGGTGGTTGGAGGCAAAACACGGCATGTCTCATCCAGTCGATGATCGGTAATTGCATGTCTTTGCGACACTCCGGGGTGCTGTACCATACGGCGTTCCGTCGCTGCTTGCTCGACGACGCGGTAAACGTTGCGTACCGCTGCGATGTCCCGGTCATGTATCGCTTGAGTATGACCCGGACGTCGTGTCCTTTGCGACTGCCGACAGCCATAAACATCCTCACGTCCCTAGTGGTTTGTTTGACGTCACTGGGGAAACTTGCTGGTTTCTCAACTCCAAGAGAGTTTGTGTAACTCGAATCGAAGTGACCATAACTTGGGTACGGAACCACGATCATTTTCGCGTCCATGCGCTTAAAATATTTACGAAGTTCCTCATTCACTTCCTGCTCAACGGTTAAGAATGTAATTCCACTAGTCCGATCACTGTTTCGTAGAAGTGGGCAACTACTCGCCCAAAACTCCCGTTCGATCTTTCCCAGTGTCATAAAGTGCGGTCTCCGAGGCGGTCCGGATCTGCCAAAGTACGGCGTAACACTCGCGAGGTATCGCCACAACTCGTCGTAAAGTCCGGGCAAGTTCCCGTCAATGTTTTTCCGACAGTTACACGCCAGCGCAGCGTAAAACGGCACATAAAACGCGTCTGCCTTTTCCGCGTCTAGCGTCCTGTGTCGGCTTTTCAGCATTTTCTCGTGAATTATGACCTCTGTGGATAGCCGGTGGGTGTCCCGGTAGGATAAGTGATCGTGACGTCGCAGCTCCGGTCCCATGCCAAAGTTATCCAACTTGTAACAGCCGTCGGAATGAGTGTGCACGCATGACGTCAGGTTGGTATTGAAGCGCGAAGGGAGGTCGTACACGAAGATTTTGAACCTTGGTTCCTGGTGGTGCGCGTTCCGTCCATTTTGTGATCGGGAATTCACTGGTTCCGGGTGTTGTTGTTTGGGAAGGAACTCTTCTCCGAGTGAGGATTTTGTGTCCTTTTCTGGAAGCACCTGTAAGCTCTTTCTGTAAAGAGAAAGGGACTTATTTTAAAAAAGTGACCTTTATCGAACGAAAAGACTTGGCGTGTTCACAAAATATGAGTGAGCCATTTGCTAGTACAAAGTCTGGTACAATAACTTGCTCAATCACAAGTTATCGCTTAGATTTGAACACACATTGCTATGCTCATACTAAGGAGACAGCAAAACCAATATGCATCTACTCACTGTATTAATTTTACATGTGACAATAAAATATGAATTACTATTAATTAATTACAGTTGCTTTGTCAAACGGTTCAGGGCAAGCTTTTGTATTGCAACCTCCAAATGAGTAATTAAGTTGTAAGACTAAATCTACTGCGACTGGTATGTCCTACTGTAAGACTATAATCTATATCTTTTTTTAATCAAAATGTAATTAAATGTCCAGCTGTAGGCGCTTTAAAAAAATGCTCTTATCGGGATAAGCGCTAACACGATTTGCAACGTTGTGACGTCACGCTATCAGCCCTAGTCATGCTTGTATATGTGTTTTGGGCTACTAAGTTTGGCTTGGGTTGTAGCACCACAGAGGAAAATAAAATGACCGCATCGTACACGGAATAAGGCCAGACCTGTATGCTTCGTTTCTGAAAGGCCGCGGACACCAAGGCATTTCTCATGAGCACTTTGTGAATTTCTACTGGAACATTTCAAGGGCACCAAGGCATGCGGGCATGGAGGCAATCACCTTTGTTGGCTCCGTGGAGTATCATGCCTGCAAAGGCCAATACCACTCCCAAAATACATAGCTACAACATATGACCCAGAGATGCAATTATTTATATTAACAAGTTGGAATACCACAAGGACGTTGACTGACATTTTGACCAGCAAAGTTAATTGAAGGATCACGGTATGTCCTGCTGATATGAGCTTAGATTAATGGGTGGAAAGGTACGCTGTCATGGCGTGGGTTTTCCTCACGTTTCCAGTGAAGGTCGGAGTCAGAAGAACATGTGTTTACTACTGCATAAATTACTCTAATGTCTGTCAAATTCTCTGCAAGCTGTTTTGCGTCAAAAATTGCTAAATATTTGTAAAAGACACAAATATTGGGTAGCAGAAATAACTTTAAGGACAGTTTAAAGTTGGGACTGTTTCTGCTAGTTTGAGATTAACAAACCAAACTGCTTATTTGTCTTTGCGAACACGTCTAACTTTAACGTGACTTCGTTTATAAACTGTCTGTGTCTGGTCACCACTAAGTACCAATATCAAGCGCACGTTTAAAATTCCACAAAGGCCGTTCAATTAAAGCGTCTTGAGTCAAGGCTAGCAACAGACCTTCTTGCAATGACGTGTTTAAATCAAACTTCTCATCCTTCTAATCAAGGCAATTTTCGACCAGGCACATTAGAACAAGGACAAACTTTTTGACTACGGATGGTGTCATCATTAAATAGCGTGGCCGAGCAGGGCCCAATTTCACAGAGCTGCTAAAGCAAAAAATACTTTTAAAAATGACCGCTAAGCAGTAATTAGTAGGGTCACACATTGTACATGTATGGTATTTGGGCAGGTATAAACCTTATTCTGGTTAGCGTAATCTTGTTGTACTGGCATTCAATATTTGCGCCTAATGCCTATCGCTATAGTTTAGGCCCAGGCTCAGGTCAGATGATCCCTCTAGGCCAGGCCCATGCCTGGGAAAATTACTTTTTTGTTTAGTGCCACCTTACGAAGTATCTAGTTTGAAACCATTTAGCCCATGCCTACCTGAACCCTTTGTTCGCAGCTTTGTGCGGAACAACAAGTTGACCCGCTGTCTGTTGCTTAGGCGATCCTGCGACTGTGTCCGGGTCGTTACTGTCGCCCGATGACGGTGACATGTCATTCCTGAGACTCAACACCACGATGGCAGCAAAGAAGACGAGTGGCAAGCAACGACGCCATCGTCTGCGGAGCCACCGTAACATGGTGGCTTTTATATTGTCACCTCACCATGTAGGGACGATTGTCATCTGTAACGACAAGTTTGTGTTGTCGTTTCGTTGACAACTTCAATGCAGCTCACTAACTTGAGTCTACGGAGGGAAACACAAAAAACACCAGGAGTGAGAATTAAGAGCACACATACATTGGGCCGACTACGTTTCTAGTGCGACAAACTAGACGAAAACAAAATGAGTAAAACACACCAATCACATGTTCGTGACTGATGTTAACAGAGCTCGCTGGTGGTCTGTGTAACTAGTTAAACTTACAAAACAGACGCAATACAAATTGTCCTCTAAAATGGTTATATCCGGCCGGGATTCAGGCTTGCGATTCTAAATTACACGCTCATGAAATACCAGTTGTTTTTTCTTCTTCTGTCTATAGGTCTCACAACGTTTACTTCATGTGGTAAACGTGTTGGCTCCGTGGTCCAAAGTGACAGGCCTGACTCAAAATAATGTCAACTTAAGAACACTTGCACATTTTGCGTCCGGGTCACCAAGGAGTCCTCGATGTGTCTGAAAGACTTGCATTTCTAATCGCTGTATACAAACCAGGAACACTTAGACTTTATGAATCATAACAAATACAAGCCTCAGAGATTTATGTTCACAAAAATCCCCACTTTGACCAAACATCAGAGTGCATGTAATCTCACCCTGCCGACGCAGCGATCCGATAAACAGGTGTCCAGCGCCAGTGAGTAAGCCCGCTATATAACCAGTCCAAGGGCGACTGAAATAGTAAAGCATGACCTTTTTGCCCGTGGCCCGTTCACTTACACTCACTGTCAACGACAGGCTACGACGAAATACAAGTTGTTTTGGGACAAACTTTTTTCTTCAATAACATCCGTGATTATCCGTACCCGCCCCCCCCCCCCACCCCTCCGGCATTGGATTTTCATCTTATAAGTGAGCACGTCATAAATTTTTCTTTTACCAAAAAGGCACGTTGTAGTTATTTTTCTCATCGCAATATCCTCAGGGATGATGAAGTAAAACTACACAAACCTCCAACTTTCAAGGAACACGTTGCCTTGGATGGATCGGTCGAGTTGGTATTTGAAAAGCGTTTGTTAAAAAAAGCATAGGGGTAGAAAGATGAATACAATGATCCACACAAACATCCTCGAAATTGCACGGTTTTCCTTTTACCTCGTCGACTAAAAACACAGTCGGCCATTTATATGGGAGTCCAATTTTTGACTCCCATAAACGGCCGACCGTGTTAGTTTGCAAAGGAAAAGGAAAACCATGCAATTTCAAGGCAAGTTTGTTTGCATCATTTTATACTACTTTTAAAACATCTTTCCAACCAACTGCATTATTTGTTTTATAACAAACGGTTACAAACGCTTTTTATAGACCAACTCGTCCGATCCAAGGCAACGTGTTCCTTTAAGGGTCAATCTTGTGAAGATAAACGCGATTTCAGTGTAAAGACTTCGCATGGATATTTAGGAATGTAACTATGCACAATATACATGTACACGAGTCCTAACTAGACAACAAGGTGTAAGAACACAACTATGCTTAGTACCAGGAACGTGGGATATCCGTTTATAATTTCATGTAGGCTACTATACTGTACATCGGTTCTGATTGATTTACCGCTTCTTTTTCCCTGAAGGCATTGACCCTTTGCACTGACGTCACACGTAGGGTTTGTCTTTTCCCAGGGTGTGCAATTTTGGGAGTCAAATGTATGTGACTATAATTGTGCGCGTTTTAAACGTGCACTTCAAAGTTAACACATTAGCAACCTCGTCCCCACTGCACTGGTGTACGCTCTCGCTCTGCACCAAGTTTCCCAAGAATGCAGCGCTTGGAATTTTTTATTTTAGCACTTCCCTTCCAGGGGTTAATAACGAGAGAAACCATGATTCGTAGCGAGGCTGACACACGAGGTGTCTCCCAAAACGGCGCACATCGTGCAAAGACGTCAAGTGAATTGGATCCGTCAATGCAATAATCCCTTTATGTGTATTTTTTTATACTCAAAACCAACTTCATGTTTAAGGCTGTGCTTATTGTTGAAGGCTAATGTTGACCACATTTATTTGACGAAAAAAAAAGCTTATGGAGCAATTTTGCTGCTCAAACAGTTTTTAAACATAAAGGAATGTCAATTTTTCTTTAGAAAACTTAGCAGTGGTTTGTTATAAATTAACTTGTTGATTGACAGCACCTTATTAATCTCGCCGGGCACAGGTGGGAGTGGAGCGGCCAAGCACGGCGGGTATCTTCGTTCACTCCGCTTCACCTCACCGGGTCACTATACTGATGACCCGACGGCACACTGTGTGGCTGGACTAGGTCGAAGTCGTGGCAAGTCACAGTGGTACACAACTTTACACACCCAGATAGTCTGGTGCAGTCGATTGTAACCATTTCACTTCTGGGCTCAACTTCATATGCAAGCATCGAGATTCGTCTTAAGATGGGTTGTCAGCATGCATATTGCAGTACCCCCTGCCAAAACATAGGATTTGAACTGCCTCTAGCTACCGGGCCATCTCGGTAGTCTATAGTTGGTAAGACACTGCTCTAGAATAGCAAGGGTCGTGGGTTCGAATCCCACCCGAGTCATATGCCTGTTATATTTTGTTCACAAGCCTCGGGAAAGTACTGAATATACAGTGCTAACACACATCGGTATATTGGTAAAACCAAAATTAAAGAGTGATACACAGCTAAATAAAAGATCAACCATAAATCGTTGTGAATTTAGCCCCTGGATATTGTATCTCTGGCACCTCGGTCATTTTGTCTATTTTCTACAAAGACATCGTCATTGTGTTATGTAAGGATGCTTAAAGGCAGTGGACACTATTGGTAATTACTCAAAATAATTGTTAGCATAAAACCTTCCTTGGTGAAGAGTAATGGGGAGAGGTTGATGGTATAAAACATTGTGAGAAACGGCTCCCTCTGAAGTGCCATAGTTTTCGAGAAAGAAGTAATTTTCCACGAATTTGATTTTGAGACCTCAGACTTAGAACTTGAGGTCTCAAAATCAACCATCTAAACGCACACAACTTCGTGTGACAAGGGTGTTTTCTTCTTTTATTATTATCTCGCAACTTTGATGACCGATTGAGCTCAAATTTTCACAGGTTTTTTATTTTATGCATATGTTGAGATACACCAAGAAAGAAGACTGATGTTTGACAATTACCAATAGTGTCTACTGCCTTTAATTAGGGTATGACGACATTAACAAGAGTGGCACTTTTACATTTAAATGTTCACAATATTAACATTGTTATCTAAATGGTTGCGTGTGAAAACATCCTATTTTGCTATTGTGGGTATGGTCTTTTGACAAAAACTAATAGGGGCCTGAGGTCCAATGACCGGAATCCACAGTTTCCATGGATGGTTGAAATTGAAAGCATCGCCTGCTTGATTGAATGTCCTTACAGCCAGGCCTTATTGTCGTCTACTATATAATTGACCATCATGCCCACGGTGTGATCATTGCATACTGGAATGTTGATGAGGACGGGTAACTGTCTGAAACATCGAGTCTTCCGGTAGCGCCTACAACCAGCACTTAAAAGAAATGTATTTATTATACGGTGTCACCGCGAAAATATTACTTATTATTTGAATGATGTGAGGTCTTTAACTTTCTTCTTGTTTTAAATGCCATTTTGTTTGTCAAAGACCAGTTTTCTCATTCGGCGTATCCCAACAATATGCATAAAATAACAAATAGGCGACAATTAGGACTCAATTGATCATCAAAGTTGCAAGCGAACAATAAGCGAAAACACAGTACCTTTAATGCACAAAAATGTGTGTGCTTTCAGATGAACAATAAAGGGTTCAGCTGAAGTTTTTAACAATTTGAGTCAGGCGAAATAAGGGAGGCGTTTCCCCAAGCTCGTGACCAAATAACTTTGTATGCATAGTGTCCAGTGCCTCGAAAGTAATTATCAAAATACTGCGTATAGACAAACGACATTAAAACTTCATTAACATTTAAAACAAAATATTATTCCCCAATAAATTCCTTGTTATGTCAGCGTCTGTTAAACTATTTGACGACTTTTATCTGAGTTTTCAAGGATATGGCTGTTTCCGCATAGCTCAGCTCAGAACGCGTTTTAACCTCAAAACGTCCAAAGCCTATATACTGAGTGCCGGTCAGGGCCTAGTTTTAAAAATACAAACAAATATGCTTACCAGATTAAGGTTAACATATGTCACACATGTACCATTTGTGACAAGTATCCCGCTCATTTCTGCTAAGCAGAGGCAATACTTTCTCTTATCTCTACGATATTGGGCCCAGAGCGCCCATCACATTAACCACAAACGTCAAGCGTATATTCCGTAATAATCCAAATACCGAGAGTGCGAGGTCTGGTGTCCATCGCGTCACCGGACGCCTGGGCCGATCGAAGAGCCCAACCCACGGTGGCCTGGTGCTGTCAGGTCAGCCCACAGCACAAGGTCGAAGGGTTGACACGCACGGTGATAATGTATCCCTTATGATGACGGATAGCTTTGGTTGAATCTATGGCAGATGGTTGTGCCCATCAATTTTATTCCGATGACAATTCCAGCAAAAATGAACGGCACGTTGTTGCAATGAAGTTTTTACTCAGGAAGTTTGGTTAATTTGGTAAATGGATAACAAGGACATTAAAGGTATACTACACATGACTGATAAGGATTTAAACATCATGTGTTTCATTTGAGCCTGAAAGCTCACTGAAGTGAAAGAAGTTCTGATGATCCCCTTCGAATGTTTTTTTTTTTCGTGAAATATTATGTCCTGAAAAGAAGTCATACTCGAGAAACTTCGTATCTAAAATAAACCTTAAACAGCTGACAATGTGTTTACACGCATGCAATGAACATTGGTGGTTTCACAATTTTCTCCTGCCTCACGGAACGCAATAAGCCCAAATTTTCACAGATTTGTTATTTCATGTTTGACCACACAAAACATGAACAATACGAATATTTGGTTAGAGATGATCAAAACGAATTAACAACATTACAACTTACCAAACGATGCCCGCTGGGCATCACACACTACATTTTCTTTTCAGTGTGACTTTATTGTGAAATGTAACGCCGAAACATGCATTTGCCTTAGTACTCAGATCCAATTAATTCCGACCTCTGAAACCATTCTGCCACAAATCATAGAAAAACCCAAACTCGAACCTTCGACCTTCCAGTGAACTTTATATAATCTTCACATTCTAACCACACACCCCTGCTGCGTGAGTAAAAACCTCATCTTCTAAAACGATATGTTCCTATTACATGATATTACTGGCCAATAAAGTAGCCTGCTTGAAGCCACAAGTTCGTGCTAAGGTGAGAGCTTACCATTAACTGCAGCGTCTCTCTAAACCATCGCCATAGTTCCTCGACAGCCCGCATTAGCGAGCTCAGAATATGGGCCTACCGACTGTACTGTGGTGTCACGGTTTCCCAACGCCTGTTTGGCCCTTTTCGAACCAAGGCTTCGCACATTCGGCTCAGGCTAGCTTGGCCCCGCGGTTGTTTTGGAAATTGGGCGCGTGCTTTGCGTACGCTCTCATGGCTTCAGACGAGAGGACGGAGCCTGAAGCCGAATCCAAAGCCGAAGCCGTGGATTCGAAAGGGCATAATGTCAACTACATCATGTGCGTACAAATACAAAGGAAATGTTGCTTTCGGATTGGGCGCTTCGGGCTATGAAAAGCGCCTGTTACGAAATAAGTTTGTTTAGATATTTTGTAAAGGTTGTTAGGTAGACTAAAATGATTCGCAAAATAACCCTTGAAACTAATGCAGAACTGAATTTTAAGCTCCACAAAATGACAGACCGTATGTTCCGCTGATTGCTGTTTGTGTTTCAGAGGCATTTATGCTTTTTGTTTTGTTACTACTCACTAATTGCAAACAACCGGCAAAATTTTGGGAGATTTTAAGGCACTGTGCCCCTTAAACATGGAAAAGGCTATCTGGGAGTTCGTGAGACGGTGCTCAGTCATCTGCCCCAGTTGGATTAGACTTGATTCAAGTCCCACTCTCGTGTGAGAGGTCCCTAAGCAAGTGACCCCTATAAACTATAAAACAAAACGTAGCATGCAGTCCAGTGCGCGCTCGCCGTCAAAATGTGGTCCCGAGAATGCGGATCAGGTTTTGGAATGCAGAGCATCACAAAACAGTAGTTTCCTGGGGATGGCACGGGATTGGGACTTGAGTCAAGTCTACAGTTGGATAGTCAGAGGACAAGTTTAAGACCGGTCAAAAAACTGACACAAATTTAAGAACTTTCTACACCACGGCTAGAAGAAAGAAAACTTAACACCGATGACAACGTTTTCATGATTCATTTCCTCCATTCTTTCCACAATTTCTTACGGGAGAGAAAATGTTCACTTCCAGACGTGTAAATCCTCCCCAAAACAAGCTGTACTTCCCAACCATGAATAACGAAATCAGGAAACACAATGAAGTCAAAAACACTCAAGCATAAACTACTTATTCGCACTACTAAAGTTATCGACCACGCAAACATTTGTAAAGCTGCAGCGCGTTACTTACATGCTGTTGAAGCAAACAACGAAAAGTGAAGTGTACCATCACAAACTCATGTCAGATGAGATAACAACTAAATCGGTTGATGATCGGTGTCTCCCGGGAGTGTCTTGGGTCACCGTTACCTGGGGAATAAATCCAGCCGGGCGACGGCCTGCAGAGCCCCACGCCGTATCGAGAAGGCCAGCCGTATCGTCTTTTCTGGTCATATACAGTGAACCCTTGTAATAGAGAGTAAAAAGCTCCGCAAAAATGTCTCAATTGCTACTCAAAAACCACCATTTTCCAGTCAAAATATTTTGCTGGATGAAATCGTTCCCTGTTTATATCATGAATTGTCCTTCCTCCATGGTCGTCGTACCATCCATCCTGCAGTGAAGTATTACATAATCACTTCAACACCGACGATAACAACTGGACTTGTTCCAAAGATCCCACAGATTTACACAAATCTCACCTGCAGAAATTACCTCACGAACCGTCGAAACCATGTAATGAGGTCAACCTGTCCCAACAGAACACTTAATCAACTCAAGAAATGAAACTCTTCCCAGCTTCTTCCTTGGTAAATTAACACGCACTATACCCTTTCCTTTCAAAGAGGGACGTGTTTGGTATAAATGTTACTGACACTGACTGTGTGTACTGGGGGTGATTCTGGCGCCCTTGCCTTGACTTTTGAACTTCAAAGACATGACCTTTTAACCCAAACACCATAATGCTCAAATCATAGAGCCAAGCCTCAGAGCTCCTCGAGCTTTAATTTGGACCTCTTCACCCGGCGATGGGGCTCAGATATGCAAGGAGAAATTGGTTGATGGATCTACTTACTTGTCAACGAGTAGTGGGGGAGGTTGGTGGCATAAAACATTGTGAGAAACGGCTCCCTCTGAAGAAACGTAGTTTTCGAGAAAGAAGTATTTTTCCACTAAAATATTTTCCACTAAAATATTTTAATTTCGAGACCTCAGAATTAGATTTTGAGGTACCCGGAAATCAAGCATCTGAAAGCACACATCTTCGTGTGACAAGGGTGTTTTTTTCTTCAATTATTATCTCGCAACTTCGATGACAAATTGAGTTCAAACTTTCACAGGTTTGTTATTTTGTGCATATGTTGAGATACACCAAGTGGGAAGACTGGTCTTTGACAATTACCAATAGTGTTCAGCGTCTTTAAACAAATATTTCAATATGAGGAATGTTTTTGCATGAACGTTTCTGAGAGTGTGTGTTCCAACTACAGATTACTCTTCACGTGTGATGGACATAACTGGGCCAAGCCTTTTGAAACGAAATTTTCGGACGGAGATGTAGTCTTATTCTGTTCATGTATATCCGTATGTAGGATTAAAACAATCGAATGGTTCAAAAACCTAAAGGTATACAATACAAAACGGTTTAATATTTTGTGTTCAGGGGGTGAGCTTTAAAACAGTTTTTTAAAGAAAGACTTGATCATTAGGTTGAACTTTACAGAGTTGTGCTAAACTGGGGGTGTTGGCTTACGTAGATCTGAAAACATCACAGCTTTACTTTTACAAAGTGTTTACATCTGGGAGCTATAGGTTCAGAAGTCAGACTTGAGTAAATGTGCTATAAAAATTATGCCCCATGGGTCGTTTTCATGCACGTAAATGTAAAACTGGCTTTTCGCCAAACGCAGGGCATGTTTGAATGTCAGTGCGTGAATCTATCTTTAAAGGGAAGGTACACGTTTGGTAATTGTCAAAGACCAGTCTTCTCACTTGAAGTATCTCATCATAACCATTAAATAACAAGCCTGTGAAAATTTGGGCTCAATTGGTCATCGATGTTGCGAGAAAATGCTGAAAGAAAAAACACCCTTGTTGGACGAATTTGTGTGCTTTCAGATAAGAATAAAACAATGTTAGCTAGTAGAAGTCTTTTATTATTTAAGTGAGAAATTACCTCTTTCTCAAAAACTACGTTACTTCAGAGGGAGTATTTTCCCACAATGGTTTATACTATCAACATCTCTCCAATGCTCGTTACCAAGTCAGGTTTTAAGTTAATATTTGTTATGAGTAATTACCAAACGTGTACCTTCCCTTTAAGCACCGGTTCGAAGACTCATGTTTTCAATTCTGAAAAGGTTCGTCGATTTAGAGTTTGAGATAATTATTTTGTTGATGGTTTAAAACAGATTTTTGGGGAGTTGGGTCAATTTTTCACGAGAGTATGCCTTAGTCGAGTTATACAAAAAAAAACACGGCCGGTGTCAGATGCAATTGTGTCCGCTATGCTAAACTGTTCGCTCCGGACACTTTTGCATATGCAATCATGTCCGGGGCTATGCAAAAACCGTCCGGTGGACAAGTACATGACTGAACATGTGTATGTGCGTGCGTAAGCGAGCGTGCATGCACTTAACCTACGTTTATGCAGCATGAATATTCACGTATTTTATGATTGCAGCGAATACCCAACGGCCGAACATTTCCCATGTCATTCATGCACTTAGCTTGTAAAAATGGCGTTTCCGAACGTGTTCCGTCGACCAAGGGTGTTTCATTTACTGCAATGACGGTTTTGCACGGGGCGGAAACAACTGCATATGCAAATGTGTCCGGGCGGGCCAATTGCATTATGCAGCAGCGTCCGGGCGGACACGATTGCATGTGCAAAACCGTCCGGCGCACATTATTGCATATGCATTAATGTCCATATGCAAAAATGTCCTCCGGATAGTATTGCATAGAGGACATAATTGCATGCGACACTAGGGGTAGGTTGACTGCATTCGTGCAAAACAATGGGGGAAACTCGGGCATGTAGCAAGGAGAGGGTTATTGAGAAACACAGAAAAAAAGGTTTTTACTTGGCATTAGAAGTTGTACCAATGTTTACGTGTGTGCAATTTTGGGCGAATCACATATACGCCCATGGTTACACAATTTAATCACGACGGGGTTTTCTACAGAAGTTAAAAAACGTGTTTTTAGAAATGTGACGGTTATAAAGACACCCCACAGAGTTTTCTTATTTTTTCTTTAAATGTACTATTTTCTTTCAATGTAAACGTATTACTTACCTTACTTTTAATCCATCCGCCAATTCAGTTCGTTTTAGAAACGTTTATTTATGCAAATCAACCTGTTTACACTTGCGCCCTCATAAGCTCACGTTCACACTTTCACTCACTTTCAAAATATGTTCACGAGAGACGACACCTTTCTAACAGACTCTCTCCTCTCTGATTTTCAGGTAAATATAACTCCATATATTCACATCGTTTTTATATTATACTGTTTCATTTATTTATATATCTTAAAAATAATAGAAGTTGCAGTAATTATTAAAGGTTGGCTGCTGTTAATGTGCATTTCCGTAAGGATTTCTAGTTTAAGGTGTGGCGGCAACAATGCCGCCATTGTCATTATTTTGGCGGGAACGCAATTGTTCAAGCCGACATTCAAAAGTGCGTTCTCGTAGTTCTTTTATTGTACAGTCAACTATTCATTTTCATTGTAAGATTTCCTTTAATAATTAATGTCAGAATTGTATGTTTTATATTAATTAATTACGAGTCAGAGAATGAATAAATTGAGACTCTGACTTTCAAAATATGTTCACGAGAGACGACACCTTTCTAACAGACTCTCTCCTCTCCGATTTTCAGTATTACAGAATAAATTATTGTGAACGAAAGCCGCTATTCTCCTCAGTATCCCTTCTTTCGACTTTTATAACATCCTGGTCACAGAAATATGGACCTTGGTCCTGCGATTACAAAGAATCAACGTTAATTTGTTACAACAATTCGAGTGGCAATGATGACTATAGACCACGCAAGTATTTTAAAGATTTTTTTTTAAAGGCTCTGGATACTATTGGTATTTGACAAAGACCATGCGTCTTGTCACTTGGTGTATCTCAACATATGCATCAAATAATAAACTTGTGAAAATTTTTAGCTCTAAAAACCAATTTGAATTTCAGTAAATCACGCCAAACCTTAATAGCTCTCACGAGTATGTTATTCCAACAACCTTTGAGCTCAAATACCGCACATTTGCCCTCATAATAGCCCAATAAATTCAAGATCAACTGGTAAAATAATAATGTTCGGTCACATTTTTTTACTTGAAAAATGCTCTGAACTGGAACACATACCAACAAATATTTGGGGAAACACTTCACCATGAACATTCAGCTTTCAAGGGTACAACTTTCCAACAACTCTTGCACTCAAGACCGCACATGTTCCTTAATGGGCCATTACATTCAAGACCAACTGGTGAAATATGTGCAGTCACATTTTTCACTTGTAAAAATGTTTAAAATCCATATATATAAACTATTTTAAAAACACCTTATCCCTTAACATTAGGCCCCCTACTTCCAACAACTTTTGCGCTCAAGACCGCACATGTTCCTTAATGGGCCATTACATTCAAGACCAACTGGTGAAATATGTGCAGTCACATTTTTCACTTGTAAAAATGTTATGAACCCATATAAAATTTAACACCAACATTTAATAATGACAAGCCCCGCTGTGGTTTGATTTAAAACACTTGGCTTTTCTACAATTTGAACTCTGGAGCACCGCGTGTACGCGGCGCCGGTTCTCCATAAATGGTCTGGAAACGGGATACAGCCAACCCAACCGCTTATCATTTTCTAAAATGTCCACCCTATTTTAAAGTAGGATACACGTGCTTAGTTCCTATAGCTCAGAATAGAAATACGTCCTGTTTTTTTTCTCTTGTCTGTGGAAAAGGGCAATTTCTTAAAGGGGAGACTTGCATTTGGAGTTTCGAAGACTTATGTTGTGCACCCTGCAAAAACTGGGATGTTAAACTTAGATGTGACTTTTGTTAAAACACAAATCGGTAACGAAAGGGAGAATGAATACTAACATTAGGACATCAATGTAATTGTGGTGGGTTTGTTTCGCAAAAAATCAGTGTTATTTTAACACCATTATGTAAATTAATTTGTATTCTTTTATTTGTACATAACAACACCAATAGCGTTAATTTTAGCACCCGAGTTTTTTTCTTCAGTATTTAGTTCATTTCGCTTCACATAGTTTTAATTAGATTTCATCAAACTTGGATGGTCCATTTTGTTTGAAAGCAACGTTTAAATTTATAAACGGACGTGTATATTTATGTCAGGAATTGCAAAAAAAAAAAAAAAAAAACAGTATCAAAAACAGGTTTCATATGCCGTTTCCTTAACTTTGACAGTAATTCTGACGGTAATTTTACCTGGCAAATTGGCATTAGGTTTATGAACTGCTATGGTGAGTTTTCAGAACCCAAATTGAAAGCTTCTGTAAAAACCTTGATTATTTGTCGATAATACTAATTCTTTGTTTTGGTTACCCCCTTTTGACTAAGCTCACATTCAGGTTTGTTGGCCTGGGCAAGCCGATGTCCATGTTGACATAAACGCTCGTTCTGATCGGTACAACATGGCAGACACAACAAGACGTTTCGATGGAAGTTCACGGCCCACGTCTTCCTATATGTTTTGTTTAAGTGGACTGGAATTTGACCGGTTTATTTTTACTGGGGAAGATTTATAGCGCAGGTGGTATATATCATGTATTTAATGGACCAACTGACAATGGAAGCTTGAAGCTGCCTATTACCCACAGGGGTAATAACACTATGGACTTGAACGTGTAATGTTGATAGCTTTCACATTTTGAAATCTGTTCGGACACCGCTGATATATTTAGTGCTGAAATTGTGGCATGGTACCCCCCCCCCCCACCCCTCCGTGTCTTCATTGTGTTATTTGAGTCCCATTAATTCCGTAAGGGGAGTTTAGAGTGTGGTTTGGTTGTATTAGAGAGTACATCATTTGGAACACCCTCTGCCACAACGAGCATGGTATACACCAAGGGGCTGAGTATAGACTCGTCCTATTTGCATATTCAAGATTAGTTTCCGATGACGTGCCAAACTTTTACCCAATCAAGCCCGTACAGCCGAATATTGAGCTTTGCACTATTTAAAGTCACAAATTGGCATAAAAATAGGCGAAATCTCATAGTTCAAATAATACAAATACCATAACTTCCAAACATCGGCAATAATTATATTGCCAATTATATCCAATATTGCTGGTGTGTTTATTAGTGCTTTCCTTGGAAACAAAGACCAGAACAATACATAGTCGCTCTGCATGTTCAAAACTCACCTTTCTTTCGAAATTTTACTCTGACTGAAAATACGGCTCAAACTCAGATCATACGAAACACATATCGAGGTTCTATATTCGGGTGTGATGACACCCACAGCATGACATAATCGAAACTATTTGAACAGCAATTATCTGAGTTTCTTTCTTCTACATATCAAACAGGAATATCATTTATACTAACTGTTAAATGGACCGACCGAGTGCTCAATAACAGCTGAAGCGATTATACACATATTTTTTCAAGATACCAAAGATCCAATGCGTCTTTTGGGACAGACAGGGGTCGGGAACGTTGGGGGAAAATGATGTAAATAACAGAGTGACAGACGACGAACATTAATTGTTAATTTTTAACATGAGTCAGGATAAGCTTGAACAAATACACAAATGCAGCTGGTACCAACATTAGTCTTGGCTCAATACGTCGTTAGTAAATCCGTATATAACGGGCATAATACTCAACACAACACACGTTGCATTATAATTAACAACAACGTCTTGCACCAGGGCTATTCAAACACGGAAAGCAGTCTTAGACACGGTAGGTAATCAATGTAAAATAGATATCAGTTTCCTTAGTTTTCATGTTTGTAATTCGCGCCGTTTTAATGAAAGCCAATAATTGCAGTAGGCCCATTATGATAAGTTATGTGTGAAGGCCAACGCAATTGTGGGCAAAACTCGCGTCTGAGACGTCGCATTTAAAAGGTTTGGGCATAGACAGACATATATCATGGGGCGGCCATCTTGATTTTCTCCCATTCAAAACAATGTAACCAAACCGAGACTGGAAGGGCTTATTCTGGTTCCTTTTTGTACGATAAATGTTACCACTACTAGGGCATATACAGTTGGATATAGGGAACATAACCAAGATGGCGCTTGAATATGAAATACAAAAAAGAACTGCATGCTGCCACTATTCATTTATTCATTCGTCTTGTATCGTTGACCGTTATCCTGCTCAACAGGAATAGGTTCACACCACTCTAAAGACAGTTAAGTGGAATGGGAAGTGTATAATTGATATCGTGTTACCCCCCAGAGACTTTGCACAGATGATTCATGGATCAAAGGGGTGCTTGACTGGGCCAAGATGGAGAAAGTGCCCCCCTCTCCGACTCCCCCCCCCCCCCGCCACCACCATCCCGAAAAGGGGAAGGAAAAGGCTCAAAATAGCCAAAAATACATTAAATTTACATTGTTCTGATCGGTGCACTCAGTTTTTGCTTAGCAACGAAATTTGTCAAGCAGTAGGATTTCCTGCTAAACAGCTTTATGACATTGGGCCATAGTCTCGTACCTTGGGGCCTGACTAATTTAAACCGAAATCCGTGTCAAAATTACCCATTTGAATTATGGGTCAATGTGACAGAACTGGAACTTTAACACCTGCAGAACCCGTATGTTGATATGTACAGTCCTCCACAGACAAGTTTTGTTACACCAAGTGAGAATAATTATGATGTTTGTAAGTTACCAAAGGTGTCCAGTGCCTATAAACCTAGTCTTGAAATCAAGTCGGTAATATTGTTAAGCGCGGTGCAGCTACGGGGACCGTACATTCATCCTCGATCCCTACCCGACCGTTGCATGAATGTATAATCGTGACTGTTGCAAACAAATATGCAGCGCCAAACGACTTGTCATCAAGTCTACATATAAACCTCGAATGGAAGCTTGGTATAGAAGTTTGCTCCACCCTAAACAAAAAACTAATCTGGTATTAACCCTGGCGGCCTTATACACTTTCGTACTATACTAACAGTGGCGTACTGGCTATCATGGTCCATGCATTTCTGGGGCAGAAAATTGTCAAAGCTTCATAAATCAAATGTCACCTCTAGCGTCTTGCAGGTAAGATTTGAATTATGAAGCTTTGAACAATGTTCGCCCCAGAAACGGGCCCTAATTTTAGGACCCTGTATCTGTGTATACAGCAAAGAGGAAGAGTCCTATACTGCATGGTATTAAAACAAAAAGTTGGACCTAGCATCTTTAACACCTCAAAACCCGTAATGTTAATTATGTATACAGTCCTCCAGACAAACTTGGAAAAAGGGTTGGATTTCAGCCAACCGCTTATAAATAGAAGGTATAGAGTTGCCGCGTGTTTTTCCCAAAGGTGGTTCCAAAGGTGAACGACTGCTTTCAGGTTTTTTGTTCGTTGAAATAATAGGTTTGTTTGTCCAAATTGAAAAGAGTTAATGCAATTTGTCTTCTATTGCAGTTGTGTAAACGAAGTGGTAGTTGTTTGTGATCGTCTTTCACATTGTGTGGGTGACGAAAGTGTACCACGATACATGTATTCTCTGACACAGTGTGTTTTTCACAACCGCTTGCTGTGTGCTGTTGTGTACCCAAGTGAAATACTTTCGGCGGATGGGGTCTCTATTTTAGCCCACGATTTAGCCCAGTTTAAGGTATAAACTCTGGTTTATACTTTCATATCGATGGTGCACGTCCATCCTGTCTGTGTCTCAGCCTGTGTGATGAACTATCACACCATACACTGTGCATGCTGTGTATACATCTCGTGTCCATGTCGTGACATACTGGATTAATGTAAAACTCTGGCACAAAGCATAAGCCTTTCCTTCCTCTTCTTTACGTCTGGTCTGAGCGCGGACTCGGAGGCAAAAGTTCATAGTCTGAAGCTCTCACCATGTCTGGACTGTGTTTAGGCGTGGTCCCGGTGCCCGAATGACACACGATGGGCGGTAAGGGGGACTTCAAGGAACACGTCGTCTTGGATCGGTCGAGTTGGTCTTTGAAAAGCGTTTTGTGACCGTTTGTTATAAAATGCATAACAAAGTAGAATACAATGATCTACACAAATATGCCTCGAAACTGCGTGGTTTTTTGTTATCTCGTCCAATAACACGGTCGGCCATTTTGACTCCCATAAATGGCCGACCGTGATAGTTCGCGACGTAAAAAGAAAACCGTGCAATTTTTAGTGATACTTGTGTGGATCATTATATTCTACTTTTACAACATAATTTCTAACCAAATACATTTAATAACAAACGGTTTTAAACGCTTTTTATAGACCAACTCGTCCGATCCTAGGCAACGTGTTCCTTTTAATTGAAACCCACCCTTCCCATAGACTTGTTCGCAAATACTCGTATGCCCGCGCTTTAGGTGCGGAATGAGGTAGGTGCATGCTGGCGATCAGGTTTGATCGCTATCTAGACCAGCATGCACCTCATTCATGAGTTAGCGCTTGCGCAATGGGTATTTACGAAAAGGTCTATGATTTAGCCCATGTGTGGATACAAAGGGGTTGAGTTTGGGATTTCGAGGTTGTGACTGTAAAAGGCATAGACATTAAAGGCTGTCCCAATTAACTCAACGCCATAATTATAAGCTATTTTATACAATAGAGGAAAAATTAGATCATTCATTTTTCCTCCATGGCTATACTAACTTGGATAATAGCCTGTGTACGTATATATACATAATTTAGTCATACTACTTCTTTACATTAGTGCAGGTTATAATTATTGGTGGGCTCAAGTTAGTGAGTATACGTAAATCAACACGCCGACGACATACGCCGGGTCCCTCTGCATCAAGCTCACCCTATACTGGGTTATCTGAGTGGGCTGAACCGGGGTATTAACTAGGTTACCCAATTGGGTAACTAGGTTACCCAATTGGGCTTAACTTGGTAACCCTCGATCAATGCATTAAGTTTACGCAGTGGAACTGGTGATCCAACAAAAATAACTTTAACTACAGGGAAGTTAATGTTTGTGTGTACTCAAACTCTAAAACCAAACCATTGGCACTCTTGCCAAACCATGGGAACCTCTGATTTGATCTCTTACCAATACAGCTGATCCAAACACAGAGTTTGAATTCCACAAACCATGCTTTTGTCGGAGGTTTATAATAGCAATCATTTTTGACAACACGACTAACAACAATGGATGTTGCCGCCAGCAGTCGTAAAATTATGTAGGTCAAAAGTGATTCCTCTAATATTAAAAGGTGGCTTGAACAATATTTGCAGCCCATAAATTGTCTCTTTGAGTGGCACACAGCAATACAAAAGAGACAATCAGACTTAACGACAAGTTGCAGCCAGCAGTCCGCTTCTATACGTAAAGTTGTGTAGGTCAAAAATGATTCCTCGAATATTAAAAGGTGGCTTGAAAAACTTTGCAGCCCATAAATTTTAACAAAAGAGACAATAAGACTAAACAACAAAGTTGCCGCCAGCAGTCTTCTGCATAAAGTTGTGTAGGTCAAAAATGATTCCTCGAACATAAAAGGTGGCAGGAAACCTTGGGCTATGGTTAAACCTTGGCCTATATTGGTCAACTCCATTCGATCATGATAAATTCATGTTTTGTTTGAGATAAAAGCTGATGGTGATAAAAGAAAACACGAGGAGCTAGGATTCGGAAATAGTAGCAATACAGGAATTCCGCTTGGCGCCGCAAAAGGAATGCTCTTGGGATTATCACGCAATGTATTGCTGATCACCAGACCTTTCATGAACCATGTCATACTTTGTTAAATTTGGTATGTTGTCGCTAATGCTTGACTCGAAAAGGTGACAAGTTTAAGGCTGGCAGCGGCAATAATTATTTGTTTGTCACCCTAAGCGCAAAGTGTTTCCCAATGCACTGAGACACTTATTGGCCTGTACAAAATTTACTGTTGGGCTATTGGTTAAACCATGGTTAAACATGGTGTGAAACGGCTCCCTCTGAAGTAATGTATATAGCTTTTGGGAAAGATGTAATTTCTCACTCCAAAAATAAAATGTTTCAGTTGAAGCCTTTATTATGCAACTAATTGCACACAATGTAATGCAACTAGGGTGTTTGTTTTTTCTGTCATTATTTTCTTGCAACTTCAATGACCAATATTGAGCCCAAAACAGGTTTGTTATTTTATGCATATGTTGGGATACACCACGTGAGAATAATGGTCGTGGCAATTACCAAACGTGTCCAGTGCCTTCAAAGAAAGTGCGCTGCCGCCAAACGGCCTCTGAAGTTTTGAGTACATGGTTTGCAGTCTAGCTCAGTCTCTAGCTAAGCGTGGCCTAATCACTTTCGAATGGAGCAAGATTTCACGGCGTTGAAGGTTGGCAACCCACGGTTTTACGCGGTTGGTGAGTCCTTGATAAATTGCGAACATTCACACGAACTTCCTCACAAAGATTTCATAACAACTGCTTGACTTACCACTCAGTTACCATGGGAAAATAATTCCATTGAGCTCACATCGTCAACGAACAAAATAAAAAGACAGCGCGTCAACTTTCACGAGTCGAAGACGGGTCCGACTGTCACCCCTTTCTATCTATCGTCCGACTAGCTCCGATTCCAACTTCGAAATGT
Source organism: Asterias rubens (assembly GCF_902459465.1). Taxonomy (NCBI): domain Eukaryota; kingdom Metazoa; phylum Echinodermata; class Asteroidea; order Forcipulatida; family Asteriidae; genus Asterias; species Asterias rubens. Next base: position 18,630,783 of record NC_047065.1, on the reverse strand, counting down.
GGCAAGTACGTTCAAAATACTCTAGACTTGGTACAAGTCTGCGGCCGGGGCTTTTAGTCTATCTGGTCTACCCGATAGCCAAATATTATTGCATGAAATAGCGCCCTCTTGTAGATTAACCTCCTTCATAAGCCTGCGAATTGGGGCGCATGATGGCTCTATGTGGAAGCGTTTTTCGTGGCTGAGTGCAGAGGAATTACTGCAATCTCATACTTGACATCAAGTCTATACTCCCAATCCGTTCACTCCATGCATTCTGAGTCGATCCATCTTTCAGCAGGGGAACTTTAGTATGTTTAACCTCGAATTCACAAGACAAATTGTGTTACCATGTGGCGACGTATATAATATACAGATGTAGGCATGCTGTTTATTTTATAAGTCATTTTCCCACTATGGGGTGCGTCAGAATAACTAATAGTCCCTTAGTATGTAAACTTTGATGCTGACCCGTAGGGAATGTAAAGTTCCATTATGCTTTGAGCTTATCGGAAATAACTGCAGGCCTTTAATAGAGCGACATGTTAGACTTGTAGCAGTCCGCCTTAGTTTAAAGTACTGCACAATTTTAACCAAATCACCAAAGAACGCTGCTATACATTTCATGTGGGGCTTGAAAATAATTGTTCTCAACCCTCAGTTTCCAAAATGTATTAAAAGGGTACCCAGTCGACCTCCCCTGTAGTTTATTAAGGTTTTAAAGCAAAATAAATCAATGTCTCTCGTTTGAGGTCTTTTTCACAAGCCATCAACACAGCAGGGACGTTTCAGGCATGGACGCTAATTGTCCTGCACCAAAGTGTTATTTTGCACCAGTATCACAGCCTGTATGCTTCGTTTCTAAGAGGGCAAGGGCACCAAAGACTGTTATCCTTGGTAAAGGGAACCCTATGAGAAAACTTGTAAATTTCCACTTGAAGGGCACCGAGGCAATAGCGAGGGAGCATGGAGGCAATCGACTCGTTGCCTACGTGAAGTATCAGGCATTGGTCATCCTCACCATCAACATTTTGTTTTCGATGAACCTTCCTCCATGGATGAACTAGGAATCTGAGTTTCAAGAAGATGACATGGGCCCAATAAACACTCGATCGAGCGGTCGAACTCGTAGTCTATTGAAACAGTGTTGCTTAAATTGAATAGATACAATCGTGAATAAACCAACGCAGTACTCCTACCACGATCTTTGTTGAATCGATGGCAACAAGTAACCATGGAGGAAGAAATAACTCAACCTTTGAAAAGAAAAGGTGACATCATGTTTTTTTTCCGCCAGGTTGAAAGGTTTATATAGTTCTCAGACGTGATTGATGTGATAAAAACGAGAAAGATACAATAAAATAGATCTGAAGCTTGTTTGACTGTTTGTGAAAAAAAGAACCGTTGATGCATTGGATAATTGGCAAGAAATATCACAATGAGGGGCAGAGCGAGCATCAACCCCTTTAAAAAAACACAATGATGTCTCCTGACGAGAGTGCTGCAGACTGAGTTTCCTTACAGTTTTCATTCCGTGGAGCGATTTTCTTAGATAGTGAATCACGATTCATTACATTTCTACTTGACTGTATACATAGGCCGCCAGTAATTACGAGAAGGCGTTGGTGCAGCCATGGTGCAGCTAAATATGTTCAGCAAGACCTTTGGGGTTTCACAACGAGTTAGGACGAGTTACTCGTCCCGTCCTAACTCTCAGTTAGGAATTTTTACCATAGTCAAAACGGGTACCCCGGTACAATGCTAAGCAGTCAATATTTACTACTGCAGTACAGTCAATATTGACTGATTATCACTGGGGTACTGGTTACCAACTACGCCCATTACCCACTGTCTGATAACACAATTACTTTAGGAATACAGAATTAGCTGTTGCAAACTGTTAACCAACCAAAAAATGGGTGGAAAATAGCTAGACAGCCCATGGAGGAAAATGTCCTTCATGGATGGCCTGAAGTTTCAATCCCACAGAGTAATTCAGCTCTCCAGAAAGACTGCGCAGCTAGGGTGTTAAATTTTACAACGCGTAATTGTCACATTATAACGAGGCGGCAATCAAAATTAACATCATGATTTCTAGCCCCGTTGTTATTAATGTTTTGGTACTGAGTATTTTAACATTATGATGTTAATGTTGGCTCTCCTCTTCGGTATCATCAACACATATGGTGGCAATTTTAACAACAACCCAGTTTTCTAAGTGCGCTAAATCAGGGTCCAACATGTCATAGTATAAAACATACAGTGAGAAACGACTCCCTCTGAAAACGTAGATTTTGAGAAAGAGGTAATTTCTCCCTAAATATTAAAAAACTTCAGGCCTAAAAGCACACAAGTTTGTGCAACAGTTTTTCTTTCATTGTTCTCTTGCAAGTACATTAATGACCAATATATTGAGTCCAAATGTTTACATGTTATTTTATGCATGTTGGGATACACCAAGTGAGATATTGGTCTTTTGACATTAATCAAAGGTGTCAAGTGCCTTTAACAGCTGATATGATGTTGGTCCAAAAAGGGAAAGTTAAGTCTCCCTCGACCAAATTCTTCTCCATGGACCAACGAACCTTCGCCCAGCGCCATTATCGCTTAAGATCAAACATCGACTCGTGGATTATAGGCCTAGGCTTAAATTTCGGTAGATCCCTGAAGCGGATTTAGTTGTTATTTGAACTTTCACATTTAAAAGAAGTGTTTGTTTGAGGCATTTGCCTGGATTAGCACGAAGGCGACCACCCTCAGAAATGTTAGGAAAATGGTTCAACTTTTTCCAAGTTAATGCAGGAAAAAGCACAATCATAGTCGGAAACTAATGCAGTGCCCCTCTCCCGTGCGTGTTTGTGTACAGGATCTTTAAACTCGATAAGCATAAACAAAAACATTATAATATGATGTGCATGTGCAGTAAAAAAATAAAGGGACTTTTACTGGCGCGAATTATGCTACACTGGTCTGTACGACTACGATAAGTTTAATATTTTGTACCGTAATTGGCACATAAACTTGTGAATTTCCAATTACTATTGTACAAGTTGCCTGCCAAGTTATCTCAACATTTGCATAAAATAACAAGCCTGTGAAAATTTGAGCTCAATTGGTCGTCGAAGTTACGAGATAATAATGAAAGAAAAAACACCCTTGTCACACGAAGTTGTGTGCATTTGGATGGTTGATTTCGAGACCTCAAATTCTAAATCTGAGGTCTCGAAATCAAATTCATGGAAACTTACTTCTTTCTCGAAAACTATGTCACTTCAGAGGGAGCCGTTTCTCGCAATGTTTTATACCATCAACCTCTCCCCATTACTCGTCACCAAGTAAGGTTTTATGCTAATAATTATTTTGAGTAATTACCATTAGTGTCCACTGCCTTTAAACACAAACAATTAGTACACAAATCCCGCGGTGTAATCCCCATTAAACGTAATTCTATTGTGATATAACTCTCATTACTGGGCCGAGTATAAACCATGCCTGCAGGAAGTCCAGGCTCTGTGGTTTTCTTTGTAAGCGTGGGATAGTGGTAGCTTGGTCTGCACAAAACATTACGCCTGACTAAAAAGCGGAAGAAAAATAGAACTAGTATCTAAAATTGGGGTTTGATTTAGATCTTTGTTTAAACAATGCACTCTAACCACAAAAAGCTGCATTCACATTATACTCCAACAAGTTCTCTTTAGTAGGCACGTTTTTGGGAACGACCGCTTCGAACCAAAAACGGACCCGTAGTTATACAAAGTATAATCTTATCAAACTCGCTTAAAAGTATGGGAAACGTCCTTGGGAAAACATCACGCTATCTCCTGTGTGTGATTTTATCAGACACTGTTGCCATGATTTGTTGTAAAACTCCAACTTTACCAAAAAAAATACACCGGTCAACAAGGCCCGATTTCAAGAGGACGGACTCACACGGAAAGCTTTCCTTATAACAGTTTTTGTTTGATTGTCATCATACAAAGTTGGAAGCGACGTCATTCACTATTCAATTTCCAAATTTCAGTTAAAATTTTATCAGCAAAGACGAGATTTTTGTTTTAAACAATCCTACTATGAGAATGTTGTCATTGTCAAAGCCGCTTTGCAGCGTCATAAAATGTTTTGCAATCATAAAAACTTTAAAAAACTTACCATGTGGTTGTGGCTTCTTGTCAAAATGGTAACGGGAGAAAGGCTTCTATGAGAAGGCCACCTATGCTAGCTGTTCCGAGATCCCTGACACTCCTGGTTATGGTTCAAGAAGAAGTCAGTGAGAATCATGGGCGATTTTTTTTAGATGGTTCCCCAACTAAAAAATATCCACGAAAGATTCATGCATGCAGAGAGCAAGGGATTGTGATGTTGTTCGGTCACTGTCCGGTTACGCTGCTGCTGTGCCGTTGTTAGACGTAATGATCACCCTTTCACACGTGTCAATAAAGCCCGAACAAAGCTTCGTTACCCAATAAAAAGTGAGCTCTCTCGCTGGCAAACAGAGTCAATGGGCAGCTGAGATTGAATAGCAGCAACGGCGACAAGTTAAGTGAAAAGTTTTCAAACTGGCAGCACTGATGATGGTGAGGCAACAAAGCTGGGGTTTCACTCTCAGCAATGATTTAATTAATCGGTCTTCCACTTCGTTAGGCAAGGCATGGAGGAAGGGGGACAGGGATTGCCAACTGTCTGGCTGGGTATAAGGGTCTGGATTGATCCACAAAATGGTTGCATCACGGACTTTGAAGTGTTCGGGTTTTGAAATCACTTGCCCGTGAGAATCGAAACGATTCACGAAGTACTACAAGTGCAAGTACCAATCTTGCTCAATCTGTTCCTTTATGTCTCCAAGTAGTGAGCCGTAAAGGTCGATGAACCAATTTGCCGTTATGTGCGATTTATTTAATAGAGTCATTCACAGAGTAGGTTATTGGCTCATCTTTCAACAACCATCTGGTCCTCGCTCTAAACACACTGAGACAGGACCATTGGACCATGGAGGTAGAATTCCAACCATCTACACACAAACTACACAATCTTCCTAAAATTCCTGGTGGCTATCACGATAATACATTCAATGTACCTTATCGATAATAAATTAAAGCTCATAACTGAATTAACGCGTTTTGGGGATAAACACCCCGTTATCTGCGGTTATCGGTGATTGAATATTATTGAACAGCAACACAAACTTAGCCGTATGTGGAACCTTCAATCCAAAGGATGAGACCAGTGGGACCCCATGGACCAACGAACAGGGACCTATCGTCTGGGCCCAATCAATACCGCTCGCCAAATTTTGCAAAAGCAAAAAATTGAGCGGGGCACCAGTCACAACAATGCAAAATGAATATAATATGTTGGCTGGTAACCTTTTCCTTCTATAAGCAATTGTATGTGCTCATTATAGAAGCAATTTAAAGGAAATCACAAGTACAATATTTAAAAAAAAATTGGTAGCAAAAAGAAATAATGAATTCTAAAAGAAATCCCTTAAAAAAGGAAACAATTTACGTTAAAAAAAGTTGCACAATTTTCCCAGCGGGCAAAATCTTTCAAGACACCTGTTTTTTGCTCTGCATGATCCAATAGGCTAAACAAAACAAAATATGCTGTGCATGTCTTAATAGAATATGTTGACTAAACCTGTTTGCACTTTGTTTAATTCCACACAATGACGGGATTTGGTCTACTTTGCGGTGACAAAATCAACAAGCGAAGTTTTCTTTCGCGTTCTACTTTGCACTTCAGAGATTTGTGGCTGGTGGGAGCTTTCTTATGCGAGAACAACTTCTTAAAAACCCACAATATTAAGGGCCGAGGGCAATATTTGTTTTTTGCTGGCACCTACTCAATTTACACATTTATACTGTGCGTTGTGTAGACCTCTTTATTGTGCTATTATCTACCCCCATTTTATAAGAGAAATGCCAGGACTCCATTGGGTATTCAAAGAGGAGGAGTTGTGTAGTTTAGTAAATTCAAGTTCTTAAAGGCACTTGACACTGTATTGGTATGTACTCAAAAACATTGTTCGCAAGAAAAACAATTGAGCCCAAACTTGCACAGGTTTGTTATTTTATGCATATGTTGGTATACAATTTACCAAAGGTGTACTGTCCTGTGGCTTTAAAATCAGCTTATCGGTGGCACTGGACCATTGGAGCACCACCGTTTAAGCCTCATTTAGCTATATAACAAACAAACTAATAAGTTTGACAAATATTTTCAGGGAGCCAGTGCCTTTATTGGAATTATTGTGGCTTTTGAGGGGGAATTTTCGAAACCGCGAGTTTTGACTCCAACTTTACTACAGCTTCTGTCCACTGTACACGCCTGTTGTTCCAGTCTAGTATGGTAGCCCTGAAGGGACACAGCCAGTCGTGAATATTTTTTGCGACATCGTGAATATTTTTGAGACGTCGTGAATTTATTCACGAAAAGTTGCGAATATTTTTTCAACGTCGTGAATATTTTTGCGCCGTCGTGAATTTATTCACGACAAGTCGCGAATATTTTTGCGACGTCCCGAATTTTTTCACGACTAGTCGCGATTTTTTTCACGACTAGTCGCGAACATTTTCATGACGTCGTGAATATTTCTGCGACTAGTCGCGAATAAATTCGCGACTAGTCGCGAATATTTTTTCAGTAGCTTGAGTGTGTAATTACTGTATTCACGTTTACGGCTTAGTAAGACTAAGTAAAAGCTGTCCCGTACGATGATGGACCCGGAGGAGAATTCCGACTGATGCAAATCGATGGTGGGTTGTTTAAACAAAACTAACGTTAAAGGAACACGTTGCCTTGGACCGGACGAGTTGGTCTATAAAAAGCGTTTGTAACCGTTTGTTATAAAATGCATATGATTCGAAAGATGATTTAAAAGTAGAATACAATGATCCACACAAATTTGCCTCGAAATTGCGTGGTTTTCCTTTTACTTTGCGAACTAACACGGTCGGCCATTTATGGGATTCAAAAAATTGACTCCCATAAATGGCCGACCGTGTTAGTCGACGAGGTAAAAGGAAAACCGTGAAATTTCGAGACATGTTTGTGTGGATCATTGTATTCTACTTTTACAACATCTTTCTAACCATATTGTTCTCTAATCAATATCACACGAGAAGAGTGCCGAGGTAATCCCCGGAGCGTTCTATAAATCCAAAGCCGAAGGTCTTTCGAAAAGGGCCATAGAACCTATTATAACATCATGTAGGCATACATGTAGTAGTTTTCAATATGCTTCTGAGTGCACTGAGTTCTTTCATGTCAAATACACAACACCCGAGTAGAAGGATGCGTCTGAAGGGGACACACAAAGGAAAATAGTATTGGAAATCGACAAAAACACAAAGGAAGACGAAAGGATGAATGGAATATTTAATGAGGACACACAAAGGAAAGGGATTAAAATTTTGGGGACACACAAAAGAAAGGGATTCAGATTTTGGGGACATACAAAGGAAGACGAAAGGTTATATGACATATTTAATGAGGACACACAAAGGAAGACGGAAGGAGAAGGGATTAAAATTTTGGGGACACACAAAGGAAGACGGAAGGTTGAATGAAATATTTAATGAGGACACACAATAGGAAGATGGAGTTTCATCATACCTAAATTAAACGTAAACAGAACTATAGTACAGGATTAAAATGATCCCCCATCATAGGCAACTAACAGCTTAGTCAACTATATTGACCTATTATTTTCTACCCTCACCTGAAAAGGAAATATTCCATCAGTTGTTAATGTTTTATTTATTTTTTTCAGCAGGACTCCTATGTGTCTTAAAACATTAATGCAGTTAAAGTAATCTTAGTAAATTCTGAAGTTATTAAATATAATAATATTTGATTTTATGTTATGTTACTTACACTTTTAGTGTTTAAAACCATTATGCAATTCCACGTCGAATATAATGCGAGCTTATTTCTGTATTTAGTTTTTATAAAACAAATTATCATTGGAATAAAAAAAACCGAACCCCATAATTTGAGATTACCTACATGAAACGCGTACAGTAAATTCGATTCTTTATAATCGAATATTCGGATGTAACTTGAAAAGGAAATATTCCATCAGTTATTTACTCAGTAGGACTCCTACGTGTCTTAAAACATTCATACAGTTAAAGCAGTCCCAGTAAATTTACTAAGTTTAACTGAAATCATAAAATTTAATATTATTATCGACTTGCAATTGCATGGTGGTTTTAAACACTAAAAGTTACTCTTTGTTCAATTGATGATCCGTTACTGGGGAAGATAAATGTATTAATCGCGGCAGGTAAACTTTCCTGGTTTTGCTGACTCATGCAACGCAACACATGTATTGATTTAGTCATAGGAGGTAACACTGAACGATAACAACTTCCGTTAGCCATGGTAGCGCACAATTTTTCTCGTAGTATTAAAAAAATATATGTTTGTTTGTAAAATGGCTCAAGACGTCTGACACTCTTAAGATTCAATTCTATATTGAACGTAACGCTTTTAACTTAAAATTTAAAGAAAAAAGAGTATAGGAATGTTTACAATAGTCTCTCCATATACTAAAAATGACATGTATTCTTTTTACTATAACGGGGATTAATTTAATCTTTCATACTCTGTTTAAATATCATATCGCCCACGGAAAATTCAAAAAGCCAAGTGGAGAGGGACGGAAGAAGGCCGGTAAGGCTAAGGGAGCACACCCAGATGGCAACAAGAAAAGACGTAAAAATATAAAGGACCTACATCTACAAAGTGATAAAGCAAGTGCATCACGAATCAAGGCTATCACAATGTTCATCACCTTCAAATAGACGTTGAATGTGTACGCGTCAAAACCAACCGGTTCTTTTCAGAGCCCCCAACATCTTCCAAAAAGAGAAATAACCAAACTGTCTTATTTGATGTCTACCTATCACTCAATAATATTAAATTTTATGATTTCAGTTAAACTTAGTAAATTTACTGGGACTGCTTTAACTGTATGAATGTTTTAAGACACGTAGGAGTCCTACTGAGTAAATAACTGATGGAATATTTCCTCTTTTACGTATCTTATTTGATGACCTGACATGTGTTGCATTTTAATGACTGAGACAGTTTTCGGATGCATTGTGTGGTGTGTGCGTAGTTAGTCTTGGTGCAAGATGTTTCTTGTTTTGCTTCCCAGCGCGGCCAACTCACCAACATCGCCCGTAACGGTGAAACATCTAGCACCAAGACCAGCGCATATTATGAATCTAAACATATCCGAAAACAACCGGTTATAAACAGCTCCAGCTGGTCTTTATCACTCGTTAACTTTAAACACCCCCACCCCACGTGAAGCGCTCTCCACCACAACAGGAATGCAGTAGCGAAACTGATTGAGGTATTTATGAATGATCTTTTTATGTGTGTTTTTCTGTGTATGTCTATGCTTGTTTGCCTTTTTAAATTGTTTAGTGTTTTGTATTATCTTCTGTGCTTTTTTATATGCCCCCTCTTGCCTTAATGTATTTTTTAGGGTTTTAGGAGACATACGCCTTTTGGCGACAGTTATTTTTTAAACTGTTATGCTCTCCTGGGCACCCCACTGTTGTTTTACTTTGTTTTCTTAGATATTTTTAATGTATGTACATGTGCTTGTAAGTGTGATTGCCCGAATAAATATTATTATATTATTATTATCTTTTGCCTTGGAAATCATTACCAAACACTCTGCCCTGAAAGTCAGTCATGACTAATATGACTAATTAATGAGCAGTATCATTATCAGAATATTGATATTATACTCTGAATATAATATCAATATCTGTCATCTCCAAAAAAAGTTGAGGAATATAGAATTGAATAGGCCTATGTTTCTTTCTTAGTTTCTACCACCCATCACACATACAATAAACATCTAGCATATACAATACTAAAATTGTAGCCCACAGCTTGTTGGGCTTGACATGCTTGATGATTTAATCATGACCCGGTCATGATTAAATCATCAACAAGCTTTATTTATATTTTATTAAACTCTTTTGTGTTCATTCAAAGTCAAAAAAACATGCATGGACCTAGGCCTACCTACGTATGTACGTACTTCTTCCGTTGAGTCGCAAAGCACACTGGTCCGATGGCATTATTGTCGTAGTTTTTTATATTAATAATACACATCTGACATGGCTAAATAAAGCATGGAGGTACACCCACTCGTGGGTGAAACTGTCTTCCGCCACAGAAGCATGACCGTCCACCACAAACAATGTCAATGTTTACAAACTTATTGTTTACACAAAAACTTTGTAGAACACGTTACGTGACGACCGTATAACTGGAGGTGCAAAATATTTCCCACAATCTTTTGCGGGACGTCGGATTTTTGCTATCTGCAATAAGGTCTATGGAGATCAATGACTCTTTCCATGAAATATGTAAATTGCACATAGCGCGTGCGCACTAACGTTTTGGTTGGCAAAATGAGGGAACATCACGTTGTTTTGTACACGGCTAATGGGTGCGTGACGCAGACGCGATTGCGCATCTGCTTAGTGCACATCTCCATGGCATTTGCCAACCATCAGGGTCTGTACGCATGCGTGAATGTAATTAGCATATTTCATGGGAAGGGTCGATCATTGTGATCGTGAGCGCAGAGTTCGTAAGCGCAGTAACATGTTTCCTCTTACAAGTGTTTAGTTGTTATTATTGACGAATCACTCACATGGTCTCCTCAATTGAAAATAAAGTTTTTCCAAATTATCCATGTTAAAGGAACACGTTGCCTTGGATCGATAGAGTTTGTCGTTGAAAAGCGTTCTGTAACCGTTTGTTATAAAATGCATATGGGTAGAGAGATTCATAAAGATTGACATCATCATCATGGAGGAGTGCTAATTTTGAGGCATTTGTATACGCCTATTAATCTGCGCGGTCACTTCTTGTGGACAGTATACTGCACGGAATCGAGCTCACCTCACGTTTAAAATTATGTTAAAACTCGCGAAGATTTCTGATCAAGCTGTTTCATATTCTTTGTTCGTATGAGATACTGTTAAAACATAAAGCTAATATCATCATGCCTGTATATTATCTATGTGCAATAGTTATTCCACTGTTACATTTGCAATCGGTTGTCGGGAAACTCACACCATGGTGTGGTGTGATTGACTATGCTTTGGTTGATCGGAACTACACCACCATAAATGCTACCAAGAATCAAAAGCTGTGTTACCAGGCCTGTCTGAAGGATTCACCCAGGTGTAGATCTGCAAATTACCGGCCTAGAGATCAAGAATGTGACTTGAACTGTGCCTCACACTTTGATGTTTGTGCGGGTGGGGGATTGGTCGAGCAGTCTGGGTCTCTCTACACCTTTACGGCATCTGAGGTATTGATGTCATTTTTTGTTTTGCCAATAATATGTTTTGATTATTTTCGATACCTAGACCCTAGACCATTCATTTGGCGGCAATACGCTTCCGTTCATCCTTGTGTATACTATCGCTTGAACCATGACAGAACCATGATAGAACCATCATGATAGAACCATGATAGAACCACGATAGAACCATGATAGAGCCATGACAGAACCATGACAGAACCATGATAGAACCATGACAGAACCATGACAGAACCATCATGATAGAACCATGATAGAACCATGATAGAACCATGATAGAACCATGATAGAACCATGACAGAACCATGATAGAACCATGATTGAACCATGACAGAACCATGGCAGAACCATGATAGAACCGTTATAGAATCATGATAGAACCACGATAGAACCATGATAGAACCATGCTAGAACCATGATAGAACCATGGTAGAACCGTTATAGAACCATGACAGAACCATGACAGAACCATAATAGAGCCGTTATAGAATCATGATAGAACCACGATAGAACCATGATAGAACCATGATAGAACCATGATAGAACCATGACAGAACCACGACAGAACCATGACACAACCATGATAGAACCATCATGATAGAACCATGATAGAACCATGCTAGAACCATGATAGAACCGTTATAGAACCATGACAGAACCATGACAGAACCCGATAGAACCATTATAGAACCATTATAGAACCACGATAGAACCATGAAAGAACCATAACAGAACCATGATAGAACCATCATGATAGAACCATGATAGAACCACGATAGAACCATGATAGAGCCATGACAGAACCATGACAGAACCATGATAGAACCATGACAGAACCATGACAGAACCATCATGATAGAACCATGATAGAACCATGATAGAACCATGATAGAACCATGATAGAACCATGACAGAACCATGATAGAACCATGATTGAACCATGACAGAACCATGGCAGAACCATGATAGAACCGTTATAGAATCATGATAGAACCACGATAGAACCATGATAGAACCATGCTAGAACCATGATAGAACCATGGTAGAACCGTTATAGAACCATGACAGAACCATGACAGAACCATAATAGAGCCGTTATAGAATCATGATAGAACCACGATAGAACCATGATAGAACCATGATAGAACCATGATAGAACCATGACAGAACCACGACAGAACCATGACACAACCATGATAGAACCATCATGATAGAACCATGATAGAACCATGCTAGAACCATGATAGAACCGTTATAGAACCATGACAGAACCATGACAGAACCCGATAGAACCATTATAGAACCATTATAGAACCACGATAGAACCATGAAAGAACCATAACAGAACCATGCTAGAACCACGATAGAACCATGTTTCAACTAATTTCTTTTGATTGCTTCCATAGTGTCAATATTTTGTTTCTGTCTGCAAGAAGTATTCTGATTTAGAGAGAAATTCTCCATGTCGGCTTAAATTTCTTTAACAATTAAATAATTAAACAATTAATCATTAAAGGAACGTTACAGAATTAGTAAGAAACTAACATCTTGAAGATCACAGATTTACATCAAACTTACACGGTCTAATGATGATGATAGTAGAAAACATCCATGAAATATTTCTGTCTGAAATTTCATATTTGCTGAGAAATAAGTAATCTAATTTTGCGTTTGGAGTTAAATCGCTCAGGGGGTCGATTTCACAAAGAATTAGGACTCGTCTTATCTCGAGTTAGGACGAGTAACTCGTCTTAACTTAGGATTAATCTTAAGGTCCGCATGCTACAGTGCAGGGTTGGGACTCGTCCTAAGTCCTAAGATAAGTCTCAAGTTAGGAAGAGTTTTGTGAAATCGACGGCGGGGAGCGTTGTATTTATTTTTGTTTTCGCATCGATGCAATGCAAAATTTGTAATCGGTTTTTCACTATTCTCTCGTGACCCAGATGGCCGATCGATCTTGACTATTGCAATTGGTTGGCTTATTTTCTCCTCCTGCTGGCTACCATGTCTGTAGATTACGGAATCTTAAAGTGACCATCCGCGTTTCCGAGTTTCTAAGATAATTATCTCGGAAAGACATGTTTTCCTAATAATAACACGTCTTTCCCTGATATCTTATCTTGGAAAGACGTCTTTCCCTGATATATTATCTCGGAAAGACGTACTTCCCTGATACATTATCTTGGAAAGACGTCTTTCCATGGTATCATATCTTGGAAATACGTCTTTCCATGATACCTTATCTTGGAAAGACGTATTTCCCTGATATCTTATCTTGGAAAGACGTATTTCCCTGATATCTTATCTTGGAAATATGTCTTTCTGTGATACCCTATCTTGGAAAGATGTCTTTCTGTGATACCTTATCTTGGAAAGATGTCTTTCTGTGATACCTTATCTTGGAAAGAAGCTTACCCGCGCTATTCGAAGGCGAATGAGACGGTGTGCTTGTGACCCGATGACACCATAGCAAGTCTTTATATTTTGCTTTATATCCCAGCGAAGGACTGTCTCCACTCACGTTGGCTGTTTTTTAACTATTTGTTTCACTCTGTATGTCACAAGCACACCGTCTATTCATTCGCCTTTGAATAGTGCAGGTATAAGCTTACAAGCTGTTTCGTCATCGCAGAGGCCGATGCATGAATATTCAACCTGCTCTAATGAATCACAAATGATCCTTGTGCAAAGTTCGTCGTGTATGTACGTTAGGGACTTTTCGTTTTCGACAACGGATGGTTCTGCGACGGTAAAGATGACATTTGGCGTCATCTGCGCATGCGTCGGCTTTGAGGACGGTCGTCCCTCAATTTCTATGACAGTACTTGGGATGAATCTTCGTTGTGCTGAAAACGACAACGTTTAGCTGAACAACCGTCGCAGAACCACCCGTCGTCGAAAACGAAAAGTCCCTATTGTGGTTGGAGCTACCCAGGGAGAGCTGTTCATTGGCTCTGACGTGGTCGACCATCCGACGTACCTCCAAAACCAATGAACACAACCCTAACCCTAACTCTAACCATAACTCACAATTTTCCAACATGGTATAACTAAACCCAGAAGTAACCCTAACTAAACTCTAACTTTAACACCAATCCCAACCCTAACCATAACCATAATAACAATAACTCACAAACTTTTCCAACATGGTATAACTATAAACTCAAAACTAACCCTAACTCAACTCTAACTCTAACACCAATCCCAACCCTAACCCTAACCATAACTCTAACCATAACTCACAAACTGTTCCAACATAACTAAACTCAGAACTAACCCTAACTCAACTCTAACCCTAACATCAATCCCAACCCTAACCCTAATTCACGCGTATAAATCATCAGGGTTTTTCTGAGCAGGGACATTGTTGGGACATCACGATCTGTCTGTCGGAATATTACACCTCACGGTTATTTTACAATCCACTGTAATTTTTGTGTCTCCACTTTAGTAAAATTCCGTATTAGCAGTCATTATAAATAAATTACAGCGTTTTTTTAAATTTATTTTCAGATTGGGTGCCTGGATTCTCCTGCCCCGACTTGTTGCGAGAAGTCAGCAGTATTTTCGTGGGGAGACAAAGGTAAAACTATACTAACCACTGTACACTATTGGTAATTACTCAAAGGCCTTTTAAAGGCAGTGGACACTATTGGTAATTGTCAAAGACTATCCTTCATAGTTGGTGTATCTCAACATATACATAAAATAAAAAACGTGTGAAAATTTGAGCTCAATCGGTCATCGAACTTGCGAGATATGAATGAAAGAAAAAACACCCTTGTCACACAAAGGTGTGTGCGTTTAGATGGTTGATTTCGAGACCTCAAGTTCTAAATCTGAGGTCTCGAAATCAAATTCGTGGAAAAATTACTTCTTTCTCGGAAACTATGGCACTTCAGAGGGTGCCGTTTATCACAATGTTTTATACCATCAACCTCTCCCTATTACTTGTCACCAAGAAAGGTTTTATGCTAATAGTTACATTTAGTAATTACCAATAGTGTCCACTTCCTTTAAGAGAACAATTATTTATCGCTCAAATATTGAAATTTATAAAAAATGGCGTCCGGGACGTGTTACACTTTTTTGCTCCCGGTATTTCTGGTGTTTTTGGCTGCTCGTGCTTATCCTTGGGGTAATATATTCTTCATAAATAATAACAATGATGTTGGAGAACACTATCTTTCCTTAAGTTTAATTTTTACATGTGCACATTTTTATTTCATCTTTTTATTGTCTTTGTTATTATTTTATTACCCCCCCCCCCCCTCATTTTTACTCGTATTGGTATTTCTGCTCATTTTTTTTTACAATTGAAGAAGAGTTTATGTACTTTTTAGTTGGTTAATGTACTTTTTTCTAACAGAAACTATAATGTTCACGGATTTACATTGAGCGTGCACGGTTTGTGTATATCGTTTGTGTTATTGATTTTTTACTTGCCATCTTTTGTTTAAACTTTTACTGCAGTTTTAGAATGTTTAATGTATAGTATATAATGTGTATTGTTTATGAGCTAGGTCTGGGAGAGCACATCCTTTTTGATGACAGTTTTTGGAGTTTTGTTCTTCCCTGGACGGCCTGTGCTTGTTTGATTTTTGTCCTTTTTTCTTTTCTTCTTTTTTTTCTCGTTTTTTTTTCCGAAGAATTAAAAATAAATAAATAAATAAATAAATAAATAAATAAAATACTTCAGGCATGAAGCCTTTTATAAGGCATCTGGAACTAGACTTGTTCCCATTATTCTCTTGCAATTTCGATGACCAATTGAGTACAAATGTTCACAGAGTTGTTGTGTTAATAAGTGAGACTACTAGTCTTTGACAACAATCAGAGGTGTCAGTTACCTTTACCCAGGCCTACCTCCATGCTTATACAATCCTCCATGCTTATAATAGTTCATAAAACCTGCCATTTGAATACAAGGGATAAAAAAAAACCCATTAATTTGGTCAGAAGGACGGCGACTGCTATATTATTATTGAGGGAATCAACGTGTGGTGAAGAGGTTTTCAACTAGTGGTTTAATCCCAACGAGGCCTGGTTCTTGATAATTTTACCGAGACGAAGTCGAGGTAAACTATCAAGAACCAGGCCTCGGCGGGTTTAAACCACATGTTGAAAACCGATTCAACACACTTTGACTCCCATTCATAAAATACCTTTTCGGTCACAAAAATCAACACTTTTTGGTCAAAAAGTAAAATAAATGCAAACATTACAATTGTTCAATGATTTCTTTCAACACAACACCCCTCCAGCTATGAAATGGTACAGCCCTCCGCTGCCTTCGGGTAAACAACTCCTTATAAGGGAATGCTGTGCGCGTCGCGCGTTTCGCGTGATGTGGCACAACTGTTTCAGCCGTTGCTCTCGACCAATAGGAATGAAGAAACTGTCCTATAAGAATAGTCTGGTTCCCTGACCAAAGATTCCTTGACGTCTCTTGTTAAAAATCTTAGGTCAGGTATCACCCACGGTTAAAAATAGAGCATGACGCAACTTGTCAGGGTCGGGGGTCATCTCCAGGGAAACCATGTCTACACGTACTACTAGTTGCGATAACGTAACCCTCCTCCCAACGGCCGCCAGGCCGGAGGGTTACGAGATTATTTTGATCGTCAATTAATGACAATCTTGTTCAACACGTATAATTTCGACAGCTAGTCACCAGATTTTGCCCCATTTTTACAACTTTTAAAAATCATGAAACTTAATCCTCAATCAGTGTCTAATGAACACTCAAGTCAAAACACCTTTGAAAAAATATTTTTGAAGAAAAAGGACAAAAACTTACCAGATCCCGGAGCGATTTCCCAGGTTTATATATTTTGAACTTGTCGCATCGCTTTGCAAACGCTTTATTTAGACACAACGCCTGCATTGGCAATAACTGGCATAAAAACTCTTGGATCTAAGGCCGATAGGACTGACATTACGAGTCCGTACCGAACATCAACGATACTGTCCGAATGTTAACGACAATACGTTCGGAACAGTTTGGATAACTTCGAAAGAGGAGGAATTCCTCCTTTTTGGTCACGTAATTTTGGGTGATACCGGACCCTAAATTCGACAGAGCCTAGTCGGAGATTTTTGAGTCTGGGAACCAGACTATTATAAGAACAGGGCCAAATTTCATAGAGCTGCTAAGCACAAAAATTTGCTAAGCATGAAATTTCTTCCTCGATAAAAACAGGATTACCAACCAACTTTTCAATATTGATTGCCACTGGTATTCAGCTGTTGTTCGCTTATCCTGAAAATCACGTAGAAATTTGGTTGGTAATCCTGTTTTTATCAAAGAAGAAATTTGATGCTAAGCAAATTGTTGTGCTTAGCAGCGCTATGAAATTGGGCCCAGGACGGTGCAAGCTCGCGTGTCACGCCCGAGTTTCAATACTTTTTACTGGTCACAAACAAAGGTTTTTACACACCCACGTGACGCGCTCTCCACCAATAGAAATAGCGAAACTGTCTGAGGTATTTATGAATATTGGTTTATTGAAAACAAAATCATTTAAACTTGGCACCCAGAGGTCGAATTGAATTTAAACAGCTACCTGAGCGGAATGTTTTCAACAGAAATGGTATTTTTACTTGTTTATAATGCACTTGTTCACCATTTAATGTAATTTTGATATGTGTGCACCTCTGAACTTTTCGTATTTATCGATTAAAAAATCAGGCCCCTACCTAAAGGTTTATTGAAAAACTAAACACACTTCTGCCGTTGAGAGCGGGCGTCAAAGGACAATGCCGCTGACGTCATTTGTGGGAGTTTGCTTTGTTATACATCCACGCTGCAACAAAGCGGCTTTATATGACGTTTTGAGAGTGATTACGTAACGGGGCTTTTCGCAAATCTCGCAGAAAAGCTTTGGACAA
Organism: Asterias rubens; assembly: GCF_902459465.1. Classification (NCBI taxonomy): domain Eukaryota; kingdom Metazoa; phylum Echinodermata; class Asteroidea; order Forcipulatida; family Asteriidae; genus Asterias; species Asterias rubens. The sequence continues at coordinate 18,612,548 of NC_047065.1, read as the reverse complement.
GGGTATACAAAATGATTGTTTTTTTACACAATTGAAACCTATTTATAATCATATGACTCGATTTCCTTATGCATCGAAAACATTTTAAGTGGAATTCAGCAAAGTTCACGACTTGACATTTTCATTCAAGTAAAATACATGCAAAGCATATAAATAGAATGCGGGTTTTTTTGCGTCGTTATCGTTATAATTTTCGTGTGATTCGGCCTTTACGGACCGTCTTGAAAAGTATTAATTTCTACTTTATTGTTTAACTCATTGTCCACTACGCAAATTTTGAAATCATAAGGTTGGAAGATTCTGGCAGATTGCCTCTTAAGACGAGGAATTTTATTATTATAGTATCACAAAACAAATTCGTCACAATTCTTTAAAAAATATACATTAATTACTTAGGAAAGTCGATGCTTTTTACACATTTTTATCATATAGTTATCTTAGTAACAAAATTTCCCCCGATTTTAAAGTAATACAACAGTGAGTACAGTTTTGTAAGTACACTAATTAATTAGCAAAAGGACAATAGTCTGCACACAGACCGTGTTCGTGCAGTTTTTTTTTTTATGAAGAAACAATAACTATAATTTTTTTTTCAATCTTAAGAGTATAACACGATTTATAACACGATTGTTTAAAGGCAGTGGACACTTGGTAGTTACTCAAAATAATTATTAGCATAAAACCTTTCTTGGTGACGAGTAATGGGGAGAGGTTGATGGTATAAAACATTGTGAGAAACGGCTCCCTCTGAAGTGCCATAGTTTTCGAGAAAGAAAAATACAGTTTCCTTTGTGTTTACTAATAAGCGTTTTGTTGGGTAAGTGCTAAATTATTTCATCATCATTAGCTTCGTCAAGTCAACTGTGGTGAGAAAAATGAATAATGATCTATAAACAACTAAATGGATTCACCAATGCGTAGGCTATAACGAGGTTTCCTCCTACCGCATAATACAGTGTATCGCTTTAGGTGACTGGGCGGTCCAGTGGCTAAATGTTTAACTATGGGTGCGTTCGTTTAGCTTCCCTGGGTCGACCCCGGTCTGCCCTCGGTGCGTTCGAATAGCTTTGACGTCATTCCAGGGGTTAACCCGGGTCAGCCCCCAGTGCCCTGCTTGTGGAGTGGGTCACTTGGGGTGACCCGAGGTGCATGACGTTACCACGAGAGGGCGAGTGTGATAGTTCGATGTAATAGCTCTTGTCAGGGGCTCACCCGAGTGAGCACCGCGGGGTCGACCCAGGGGAGCTAATCGAACGCATCCAATAATTGCTTCTCTCCACCCAGGGGTAAATGGATACCTGTGAGGGCAGAGACTGGTTTAGCGGAGTAGCGCATATATTGCGCACAGGCTGTATTACTCCCCAGTGACCTGAAATGATTTCAAGGGTGTATGTAACCTTATGTAGGACAAAAAACACAATACTCGCAGATTTACACTAAACTTACACAGTTTGAAGATAATGATTGTAGAAAGGTTCCCTGACATTGTTTTACTAATTTTTCAAAAACTACAGCACCTCAGTAAGTAATATTTGAAAGGAAGCTTTCCACTATCATTATCTTCATACCCTGTAAGTTTAATGTAAATCTATGGACATTTTGAAAAGGTACCCAAATCCTTTAAGGAAGGATTTAAGGCCCGGTGACCAGGGGTAATAATTTGCGCTTTGGGACGCCCTTCGGGTGTAAAAAGGCGCTTTGTAAAAATAATAATGATATTATTAGATACAATTATTGTTCGAAACCCCTTGTTCGACACCTACGTCCTCCATAGCCAAACGTATGATGTATTTAATATTCTCTAGGGTCTGAATGGAAACTGATCTTCAAGGGGGTTGCTGGGACAGGAATAAAGCTTTATGATCTCTGGACTAACACCACAGATGTATATTCGGAGTGCTGTGGACACTGTTGTGGACAAGAGACGTTGTTCAACTATTGGAAAAACGAACGATTGAACGTCAAACGGGTGAGTGAACTGGGTTGGGAGGGATGCATTAAGAAGGATTGCTAACATTTTGCAGGGTTTTTGCTGGGTTAAAAATTGTAATTAACATGTAACGTAGGCCTACACCCTTTGTATACACGAACCAAGCATTTAAAGCCATTATACACTTTCGGAACAGAAACAAAATAAAAGTTCACAGATTTACAAACTACAGGGTTTACAGAAGATAAAGGTAAAATACTTCTCTTGAAATATTATGCCATGAAATGTTTTACTTTTTGAGAAAACATGGAAACAATTATCAATTCTCGACAACGAGAACTACGGATTAGTAAACACATGTCATGACACGGCGAAAACGTGCGGAAACAAGGGTGGGTTTTCCCGTTATTTTCTCCCTACTCCGATGACCGATTGAGCCTATATTTTCACAGTTTTTGTGTTATATATATACATGAAGTGTGGGCCTTAGGGTCGTTTATGGTTTAAAATAGTCAGTGTTTAAAAAATTCGAATATATATATATTTTTTAATTGTGAGTGGGTAAAACAAAAACTTAAAATCGAAATTCAGTTTTTTTTTTAAGCAATTATAAATATTTACACAATTAACGGAAAAGAACAAGCTGGACAAGATGATCAAGTTCATTTCTGATTTAACTGTGAAGTTGTTTGAAGCCAGGAAAACTAAAATGAAAACTAATGATACTGGGGACATTTTTGATCTAGAATCAGGCTTCATTATAGGCATTATACTTTGTTCTTTATTATGAAGCAAGTCAATAAAATAAAAAAATGTGGTGGGGGGATGAAGGTCAACGAATTTATTTTAACATTGACAGTATCCCACACAGCGCGTTTCACCAATAACCAGGGGTCGATTTCACATTACCATAGTGATTTGGATTGTGACGTCACACTTCACTAAGCAACTTATACGATTGACTTTCAGTCAGGTCATCCTGACTCTTTATGAAATCGACCCCGTGGAAGCGTGTTATTTTCACGAAAAGACTAAACATGCTTTGGTGTCCACACTGCAGTATTTTTTCCCTTTCATTTTCACAAACTAATTGCGTATAATTAGGGCCTATGTGTTTATGAATTAATTGCTAATAAAAAAGTAGTTGCAGGAATGAAAGCCCAAAAGCAGCTCTGCACTTACAGAGCAGTCGCCCGGCTTTATTTTGGTCATAAACAGAACAACATAAAACAACAATAGACACCGAAACAGCATTTTGGAAAATAGTGCAACTTCAATAGTATGTTTTTTTTCCCAAACAAGGATTTTGTCGTTTTGCTTGGAACAAAATAGGTAAATCTTTTAGATGAACGTATAAACTCTTAAAGGAACACGTTGCCTTGGATCGGTCGAGTTGGTCTTTGAAAAGCATTTGTAGCCGTTTGTTATAAAATGCATATCGGTAGAAAGATGTTGTAAAAGTATAATGTAGGTTTTCTCGGTCACATTCGGCAAATGAGCAGCCAATTTAATTTTCATGCGTTTCAATTAAAGCTATTTTGCCTCTCCGGTTTTTACTGCGTTTCAAATTCAGAATTCGGTCATTCGATTTCGTTTTGAGGCATTCAAGTTCCTAGCACACTCATTCTTTTTCATGACACACAATCATCATTCAATTTAGCAAAGCTGGTTCGACTAGAGATTTTGCTGATTTAATCATTTTCAATTTCGTAAAGAGGCAATCAATTTCGCTCACCGAGAATTCAAATAAGTACGGCTAAAGAAATACGAATAAGCAGATAAACTGTATAAGGCAAACCGTTTCGTACCTTCACTTTTAAATCGAGCGAACCTTATTTTCTTTATTTTATGTTTCCAGTAGACTTTACCTTGGGCCCCATAAGAGTTGTTTTCTTCTTTATTTCTTCGGGAGACCTTCAATGGTTAACTGACCAAGACCTGACACTTGAATGTGTTTGAATGTTTTTATTTTATTTTTTGTTTATATAAATGTTTTTCCAGTTGTTGGTTTTTGTAAATATTCACCAACCATCTGTTGACGGGCCAGACATCTTGGCATATTATGTTCAAGAGTGCCAACAAATTAACCGCATGCCTTTAACATTCGTATAGTGAAACAACAAGTTAACCAAGCGTTTTTAAGACTGCACAAATATCAGAATTGACTGCCTCAAAATGAAATTGAATGACTAAACCTGCGAATTTGAATGCAGCTTCGATGAATTGTTAATCTGAATGATTATTTTGTAAAATCGAATGACGTAAAAGTAGATTTGACTAGTCTTAAAATAAAATCGCATGACCCTTTTTTAGTAGCATTCGATTTCGTGCGAAATTCCTTATAGGCTGGTGGTTAAATTGGCTGCTCATTTTCCGAAATTGACCGAGAAAACCTATATAGTGATCCACACAAACATGCCTCGAAATTGCACGGTTTTCCTTTTACTTCGTCGACAATTCACGGTCGGCCATTTATGTGAGTCAAATTTTTTACTCCCATAAATGGCCGTTCGTGTTAGTTCGCACAGTTAAAGGAAAACCAAGCATCTTTGAGACAAATTTGTGTGGATCATTGTATTCCACTGTTAAAACATCTTTCTAATCACATGCATTTTAAAACAAACGGTTATAAACGCTTTTTAAAGACCAACTCGTCCGATCCAAGGCAACGTGTTCCTTTAAAACATCTTCTTTCACATCCAGGTCAAGCTGTCATTGTATGACCACACTGGGGTCAAAGTTGAATTGGTATTCAATGGAACAGCAGACGTTACGAGCTGGTTCGCCAAGGAGCGTCTTGTATCCTCCCCATGGAGTGACCTGACACCAACCGCCAAAACAATTTACTTCTCTGTCTTTGGAGAAGTGACCGACGGGTACGTAATGTTTAACAAAGGTAGTTAGCCGCACTAACTTCATTATTTAAACCCAAATAATTATGATTGTAAACACACTCATCTCCCACCGTTTGTAAGAAAGTGGTTGTCAGGGTTTCGTTGGTTATAGCGGCCCCAACCTACACACAGAGGAAAGATTACACAACTTGTGTAAAATATTACCAGTTTTAGATGTAGTGGGCGAACACCATAACTATTAGGTAAAACTTTACCCAACAGGCGTTGGGTAATATCTTGCTTAATAGCTGTGTAAAAGTTTACATAAATATTGGGTAGTTTTCTTTACTGAATTGTTGGGTAAACCCACTCATGTAAAATATTACTTAATTGTGACGTAAGACTTTACCGCTTTACAATGTAAATAGTTGTGTAAAACTTTACATCAATATTGGGTATTTTTTTTTACTGAATTGCTGGGTATAAATCCACTCATGTAAAATAATTACTCAATTTTGAAGTATAGATTTTACCGATTTTTAATGTAAACTGTGTGCCTTTAAAACTGGTAATAATATACACAATGCTTGTGTTGAATACTAGCAAAGTGTTATTTCATGGAGTTTAGGGCTGTAATAAATGGACACATCATAAATACTGAGACTTGGCGACTACAACATGAATTTCAAGATAACAACTTTTTAATAAAAATTTAATGGTAATAATATTAACAATCCAAAACATCACATGTGCAAAATGGGGTTTTCTGTATGTTTCATAATCAGTCAACAATTTCAGTGAATTTAAAAAATTACAAAAAATCTACCTAATTGGCAAGGTCAGAATAAATACTTCCAGGCTAACACAGTTTAAACTGTAAGGTTGTTCCATAAATCAAAACTATCACAACTATCACATCTCTTATGATTTTGATACTTTATTGCAAACAATTTGTGCAAGAACTTCTTTAACTACAATGCTTCTGGAATGGTCAAATTACATTAATTGGCAAGGTCAGAATAAATACTTCCAGGCTAACACAGCTTAAAGAAGAACTCCAAGGTCAAATTCAATTTTGGGTTTGAACAATTTGTATGGGGAATTATTGGTTTATCCTAATTGTCTCTAAGCAATCAAAACGGTGTTGAATTTGACATTTTGACAAATTTGACAAAAACTGGAAGGGTATTGAATACAAATTTGAATTTGACCTTTGAGTTCCTATTTAAACTGTAAGGTTGTTCCATAAATCCAAACTATCACAACTATCACATCTCTTATGATTTTGATACGTATTTGCAAACATTTTGTGCAAGAACTTTCACTGCACCACCCGAGTTTCTGAAAACCAATTTTTCAAGATTCTTGCAGTAAACAACTGGAATCGTAGTTCAATTTTTAACAGATAGCTTAATATTTATGCACAATTTTTTACCCTTTTGGTAATGTTTGTATAAAAGTACAAGCTCCCATTGGGAACAATAATCAGCTCTCGAATATTTTTTTGTAAGGATAAAATGGACACAATAGCTTTCAAGGCTTTTATCTGACTCAATGCTCAAACTAATTAAATGCGAAGGCGTTAGTTTTCGACAATATCATCAATCATTAATGATGAATAAATACAGTTTCCTTTGTGCTTACTAATTAGTATGAGCTAAATTATTTCATCGAAGCTAATGACGATGAAATAATTTAGCTCATACCAATTAGTAAACACAAAGGAAACTGTATTTATTCATCATTAATATTGATATTGTCAAAAACTAACGCCTTCGCATTTAATTAGTTTGAGCATTGAGTCAGATTAAAGCCTTGAAAAGCTATTGTGTCCATTTTATCCTTCCAAAAAAATATTCGAGAGCCGATTATTGTTCCCAATGGGAGCTTGTACTTTATACAAACATTACCGAAAGGGTAAAAAATTGTGCATAAATATTAAGCTATCTTTTAAAAATTGAACTACGATTCCAGTTATTTACTGCAAGAATCTTGAAAAATTGGTTTTCAGAAACTCGGGCGGTGCAGGGACTAGAGGGTTAACTACAATGCTTCTGGAATGGTCAAATTATATTAATTGGCAAGGTCAGAATAAATACTTCCAGGCTAACACAGCTTAAAGAAGAACTCCAAGGTAAAAATTCAATTTTGGGTTTGAACAATTTGTATGGGGTATTATTGGTTTATCCTCATTGTCGCTAAGCAATCAAAACGGCGTTGAATTTGACATTTTGACAAATTTGACAAAACTGGAAGGGTGTTGAATACAAATTTGAATTTGACCTTTGAGTTCCTATTTAAACTGTAAGGTTGTTCCATAAATCCAAACTATCACAACTATCACATCTCTTATGATTTTGATACGTATTTGCAAACATTTTGTGCAAGAACTTTCACTGCACCACCCGAGTTTCTGAAAACCAATTTTTCAAGATTCTTGCAGTAAACAACTGGAATCGTAGTTCAATTTTTAACAGATAGCTTAATATTTATGCACAATTTTTTACCCTTTTGGTAATGTTTGTATAAAAGTACAAGCTCCCATTGGGAACAATAATCAGCTCTCGAATATTTTTTTGTAAGGATAAAATGGACACAATAGCTTTTCAAGGCTTTTATCTGGCTCAATGCTCATACTAATTAAATGCGAAGGCGTTAGTTTTCGACAATATCATCAATCATTAATGATGAATAAATACAGTTTCCTTTGTGCTTACTAATTAGTATGAGCTAAATTATTTCATCGAAGCTAATGACGATGAAATAATTTAGCTCATACCAATTAGTAAACACAAAGGAAACTGTATTTATTCATCATTAATATTGATATTGTCAAAAACTAACGCCTTCGCATTTAATTAGTTTGAGCATTGAGTCAGATTAAAGCCTTGAAAAGCTATTGTGTCCATTTTATCCTTCCAAAAAAATATTCGAGAGCCGATTATTGTTCCCAATGGGAGCTTGTACTTTTATACAAACATTACCGAAAGGGTAAAAAATTGTGCATAAATATTAAGCTATCTTTTAAAAATTGAACTACGATTCCAGTTATTTACTGCAAGAATCTTGAAAAATTGGTTTTCAGAAACTCGGGCGGTGCAGGGACTAGAGGGTTAACTACAATGCTTCTGGAATGGTCAAATTACATTAATTGGCAAGGTCAGAATAAATACTTCCAGGCTAACACAGCTTAAAGAAGAACTCCAAGGTAAAAATTCAATTTTGGGTTTGAACAATTTGTATGGGGTATTATTGGTTTATCCTCATTGTCGCTAAGCAATCAAAACGGCGTTGAATTTGACATTTTGACAAATTTGACAAAACTGGAAGGGTGTTGAATACAAATTTGAATTTGACCTTTGAGTTCCTATTTAAACTGTAAGGTTGTTCCATAAATCCAAACTATCACAACTATCACATCTCTTATGATTTTGATACGTATTTGCAAACATTTTGTGCAAGAACTTTCACTGCACCACCCGAGTTTCTGAAAACCAATTTTTCAAGATTCTTGCAGTAAACAACTGGAATCGTAGTTCAATTTTTAACAGATAGCTTAATATTTATGCACAATTTTTTACCCTTTTGGTAATGTTTGTATAAAAGTACAAGCTCCCATTGGGAACAATAATCAGCTCTCGAATATTTTTTTGTAAGGATAAAATGGACACAATAGCTTTTCAAGGCTTTTATCTGGCTCAATGCTCATACTAATTAAATGCGAAGGCGTTAGTTTTCGACAATATCATCAATCATTAATGATGAATAAATACAGTTTCCTTTGTGCTTACTAATTAGTATGAGCTAAATTATTTCATCGAAGCTAATGACGATGAAATAATTTAGCTCATACCAATTAGTAAACACAAAGGAAACTGTATTTATTCATCATTAATATTGATATTGTCGAAAACTAACGCCTTCGCATTTAATTAGTTTGAGCATTGAGTCAGATTAAAGCCTTGAAAAGCTATTGTGTCTTTTATCCTTCCAAAAAAATATTCGAGAGCCGATTATTTTTCCCAATGGGAGCTTGACTTTTATACAAACATTACCGAAGGGTAAAAAATTGTGCATAAATATTAAGCTATCTTTTAAAAATTGAACTACGATTCCAGTTATTTACTGCAAGAATCTTGAAAAATTGGTTTTCAGAAACTCGGGCGGTGCAGGGACTAGAGGGTTAACTACAATGCTTCTGGAATGGTCAAATTACATTAATTGGCAAGGTCAGAATAAATACTTCCAGGCTAACACAGCTTAAAAAAGAACTCCAAGGTAAAAATTCAATTTTGGGTTTGAACAATTTGTATGGGGAATTATTGGTTTATCCTCATTGTCGCTAAGCAATCAAAACGGCGTTGAATTTGACATTTTGACAAATTTGACAAAACTGGAAGGGTGTTGAATACAAATTTGAATTTGACCTTTGAGTTCCTATTTAAACTGTAAGGTTGTTCCATAAATCCAAACTATCACAACTATCACATCTCTTATGATTTTGATACGTATTTGCAAACATTTTGTGCAAGAACTTCTTTAACTACAATGCTTATGGAATGGTCAACATTAATCAGATGCATCATGAGATGAACAGTAAGCCCTGAACTCTCGAATAGTGCTGCTCTTCACACCGCCTTTGAGTTCAAACACAACCAATTCAATGAACTCCCAAACGCCAGAACACTCCTCCTGGTAGCTCAAGTCGAAGACAAAATGTGTTTTGAAACACACATCCAGTGCTTTCACAAGGGATGACTGTTCAAATGCATTTGCTCAAAAATTACGAACACTTGCTGTGGAGCCAGTGCAGACCCACCTAATATCAGCATGGTTGCGATCTGGTGTCCCTGTTGATGTCTTTCAAATACTGGTCCAAACTTGTGTTTTCCTGCATAAAGGGGAATAATATTAAACACAATAGGTTAAATTTCAATGGGGGTGCAGTACAAATTGTATGACACGTGTATATTGTCTGTAATGAACTTAAAGTATTGTAATATTACAATTAAACCAATTTTGCTGTAAAATAATGATTTAATCTGATTGTCTTAAGGATGGGGTACACACAATGTCAGATTAAACCATTATTTTATATCAATAGTGGTTTAATTATCATATTACAACACTTATAGATCAATAGAGACAACGTTCCAGTACTGCAATGTATGTGCAATACAATTTGTACATGATGTACATGCACATAAATTTAAAAAAGTACAAATACAAATTGAAATAAAATAAAATAAATAAACAAATACATAGGGGCTTAAAAAATAAACAAATCAACAAAAGGTTCAATGATGGAGACTTGCAGTTCTGGAATAAGGTGATAGGATCCCAGGAGGAGAGATAATTTTGGTGCTATATATGCAATCCCACATAACAGTAGGCTACCTGAAAACTTTGATTTTTCTTGATCTTTATCTGATTTTTCTTTTTGTTCTTTTTCTTTCGTCCTTTTTTTTGTGTGGGGGGGGGGGGTGAGATTTCTTGAATAATTCCTTTAACAGGTTAAAATAAACAAAGGGTAGATGTGTTTGTGCGATTCCCCTCTCCCAGAATTTGCATTTTAAGTCAGTTGTATCATTTGTCAGTATCTTGTAAAGACAAAATGTTGAAAAGTTATTTGATTGTTCTTCTGAACAAATGAGAGATTAAAGTTAGCCCAATCATTGGCCTGATGCACCGTGGCTGTATGCAGTGGTGGTGCTTTAACACAGTGGCGATGTACATGTGTACAATGGTCTTCAACGATGCATGCTGTACGTGTACTATGTGCACAATACGGGGACCATTGATCAGACCTACGTATGTATTTGTGATATTCAAGTCACTGTTCAAAAGTGTTGTCAGTCAAAATATGACGTTCAACTGTCCCTTTATCTGTGCTAACTCGTGCTAACGAGTCGTGTATAGTCTATCACTACAGATAATAACATCAATACAGAAATATGTTATAGTACTTACCTTCAAACGTCTCAACTAAATGAGGGAAGTTCCACTCAAGAAGGTTTTTTTTTCATGAGATCCATTTCGTTACGTTGTGTGTGGTTACACTGTGATGGTACTGCAGAGCGCGACCCCAGCAGACAAGTCACACGCTGCGTATTTTGCACAATACTTGAGTAAAATATCGTGGTTTACTAAACACCATGTAAACTTTTACAACCAGTTCAGTAAAATTTGCATAATATGTGTTTAAAGTTGCTAAGTTATGTAAACTATTAGTTTTACTAACTATTTGAGTAGTTTTTTATTTACACAAACATTTTGTTTAAATTTTTCATTAATTTTTACTTATGTTAAGTATTTTTTCACTTAACACATTTAACATAACTTTTTTTTACCATTCTTTTTCTGAGTGTATGGAACAAACTCCCTCCAGAAATCCGCCAGTCTGACTCAATCATGACATTCAAAAAACCGTTGAAGACTGAACTGTTCAGAGCACATAAATTTGTTTTTATTCACTAATTTTGTTCAGCGCCTTGATCTATAGTGTCTAGGATATGTCCGCTTTATAAGAACTTTGTTTATTAATTTAATGTTCATCGTGCATTGTTGTTAACTATTATTGGCTCTATACAACCACGCTGAAAGACATGGGTGTCAACAAGTTGACGTCATGATTGTTGTCACATAGATGCCATGAGAGAGAATAAAAGTTTACACCATAGGCATCAAAAACACTCCAATATAATTGGCAGTGTTATTTTAACACTGAGACCGTAATATAACTAATTGTAATTGTATATAAACAATATTTAACCCCCCCTTTTTTTTGCAGCACATTCGTAAAGCAACCCCATCCCTCCAAGTTGTATACATTCGAAATTCATACTTAAAAAATAATAATAATAAACCATTCAAAACACACTTCTATAGGTTTTCTCTGTCAATTTCGGCAAATGAGCAGCCAATTTAACCACAAAGCTATTTTCGCGAAATCGGATGCAACTGAAAAGGGTTGCATTTTAATTTGTTTTAATTCGAACGCATGAAAATGAAAATGGCTACTCATTTGCCGAATTCGACAGAAAAAAAACTCCAATAGAAAATAAGCAACTTCCAAGAAAATAAATGTTAACACGATGGTGAATGCTTTGCCACTGTGGTTTTGTTATCCGCGTTTGTATTGTTTCACACAAATAGTTTGGTAGATCGGCGGTTCTACATCAGTAAAGAGCACAATGGATGTCCTTACGACCTTGGCTGGATGGTGGTGGTAGACTCAAAACGATATTGCGAGTGGGAGCAAGGGTTCAGCAGTTATCCTGCTATAATGTACAGCACTATCAACACAGCAGTCAATTGGAAGCAAGAAAGACTCGGTAAACATTAATTTTATGATTAAATTGAATGGCACTAGAAACGTTTGGTTAAAGGCAGTGGACACTATTGGTATTTACTCAAAATATTTATTAGCATAAAACCTTAGTTGGTATAACAAGCAATGGAGAGCTGTTGATAGTATAAAACATTGTGAGAAAAGGCATCTTCTGAAGTAATGTAGTTTTCGAGAAAGAAATAATTTTCCACGAATTTGATTTCGAGACCTTAGAAATAGATGAGGTCTCGAAACTAACTTACATCTGAAAGCACACAACTTCGTGTGACAAGATTTTTTTTTTTTTTCATTTATTATTATCTCGCAACTTCGACGACCAATTGAGCTCAAATTTTCACAGGTTTGTTATTTTGTTCAAATGTTTAGCTACACCAGGTGAGAAGACTGTTCTTTGACAATTACCAATAGTGTTCAGTGTCTTTAATACGCAAAACATTATAATAGGTTTACAAACTTACTTGTTGGTAACGATCAACGGAGAACTGTTACAAAAACATTGTGAGAAATAACTTCCTCTGAAAAACGTATTTTTTGCGAGAGAGGTATGTTCCCACTAAAATATTTGAATCTTAAAAAAACTTCAGACCTGAAGCTTTTCCTCAAGCATCTGATAGCACACAGATTTGTGCACTAAGAGTGTTTTTCTTGCTTTTTTTTGCCACAATTTTACACATTTTATGCATCTGGTTTTTGTCAATTACTAAACGTGTCCAATGCCTTTAAACAACTTATAATCATGTAATATGAATCTTATACGGACATGCTGTCATTGGAAAGTCCTTTGTATCGATGATTTTGTTTTGTTTCATTTTTTGTTCTTCTTTCAGATAAAACTTTGGGCATAGCTGATTACTTGACCATCCACATCGATACGGAGTGAGACGAGACTCTAAAGCGAATCCGCACCGAGCGTGACCTGTTGGTGTCGCGCTGCAGTTTTACACACCATGGTGAACAACCCTGCGCGTTTTAAATAATATAATTTCAAACGCAAATTTGAAAAGGTAATTTTTTTTAGTCGATTGAGTTTTTAATTCTAATTATTTTATAAATTCATGGGGAAATTATGTAGTGAAACTCAAAGGGACATTTAAGTAACAATTTTAAGTAAACAAAGAATATAATAATATGATATGATATTTCTCACTAGTTGTTATAGATTGCTGTCATAATGAGTGTTAAAAATGTTGTCAAGGTCATAGGTCATACAAACCAATCAACGTGATGTTATTTTTTTAATTGAAGGGCACAATAGTACATTATTTGGTTCTGACGAACCTCAACAAAATTTAATGTATTTTCTACAGTGTTTCTATATATTTATATTTGATTTGGTATTTGATTTGGTATTTGATGTGCAATTTTTATGTCGTTTTTGTCATTGTGCCATTTTGTTCCTTTGCTATTTTTATTGTCCGGATCGCCTTTAGATAGTGATTATTTTCGCTTTTTGGTTATCCGCAGGCTTGTTCTCTGTGTAGTCTTATTTTTTATTGCCTATTCTTTGTATGTACTGTTTGCCTGGAAATAAATAAATAAGTAAATAAATAAAAACTGTGTTTTAAACTGTATACATTGACTGTTCGGTTGTGGACTATGAATATGAATTTAAAAACTAATTTGTCCTAACGCTTTATTTTTGCGCTGTGTTTTTTCCATTTCTAAAATACTCGTCAAAAGATACCACACATACTTTTTTTAATCGTGAAAAACGATGAAGTATAACCTGACATTCTACTTTACCTCTTGTTGTCATGTTTTTGCTGGTTGGCTTTGCCTAGCGCTGGCAACGTCAATATACCTCACATGGGTACATCATGTACATGCATTTGAGCGTTCGAGACGAACTCAATTTTGGGTTGGTTGTGACCAACTAAGAATGTTTCCCAACTTATGTGTATGTTTTTAATAAACGTATGACCAGGTTGTTGAATTTGGGTGTGATTTGCAAATAGGATTGTAATCAGTACGCCCTCGTCAGAAGGTTTAATTTTGAAGAATTTTAATTTTAAACAAACTGTTGGCATTGAAGAAGAAATACCATTGTAATAATAAAAAGACTGCAGTAAAAAAATACCAAATGTATGTGTGTGTACTTGTTTGTTTTATGCTTAATTGGAATAAATTAACGGATCTTATTATCAGAACATTTTGTTGGTAAATAAATGATAGCGCTGTCCAATTCAGTGACATTTTGAGACTGTTGACTTGAAACCATAGGTTTGCAAACCATAAATATTTGCAAGGTGCAACTATTAAGAACAAAGAATTGAATGAAAAGTTAAAGAACTGACTGAGTTCATTTATTGAAATAACTGGTTTAACTTACGACAATCAGGGCGGGCGTGACTACAAGAACTGCTCAAAAATAATGTAATGAACCCGAGGTACACATCAGATAACAAACATCCAATTGAATAAGATTATATAGTCTAGATAATAAGTGACCAAAAGTTCGTCAAAACAAACGAAATGGGAAATTTCCATTTCCCCCAATTTTCCCAGCGGATCGCGGTAGAAAATCGTTCACCGCGATCCGTTAACCAACTTATCAATTGAAACAGCCTTGTTTATTTAATAAATATTTTTATGATTTCCGTTCGGGTCTACCTCTCAAAATCAAGAATCCCGATTTTTTTAGACTTGAATTACACAACACGATGTTCAAAGCCGTGTTTTGCCCCCAAAATACGTTCATTCATGATGCTAAGAAAAAGCTACTACCTGGGCGTGCACACCACACCAAGCCAAAACCAAACCATTGTTACCAGTACTCCTGGCCGTGGAGGATTAGTTGGATTAGCGAGGGATTAACTGTACAGGGCCAGCCTGTCGAGACCACAGATAAGTTCAGATATATCGACTGCGAAATCTGTTCTGAAGGTCACTCTTCTCCCGACATCCATCGACGACTCGAGCTCGCCTTTTCAACCTTTTGACCAGTTAGATCGTGTGTGGCGTCTCAACCGGGGGGGGGGGGGGGGCTGGGTCCTTGGTCCTGGACAAGCCTAGAAGAGACCCAGAGGGCATCCACGCAACACCTGGTTGATGAACTTGCTGCCCTCTACAAGAATTAGACGGAAGGTTCTGCAGAGGAGTTCTACCAAGCTGATGTGTTATCCAGGATCAAGGAGCTCCATAGGGCCAAACCAAATTATTGAAGTCATTTAGGACTGCCACGCACTAATTACAGTACGTGGATATGGTGGATATACTACGGAAGTTTGTCAGAGAAGAGCGCTTTGGCAACTGGGCGTTGCACATTGACGCTGTGTCAGAAATGCTGCGCTACCTGGCAGCTTCTGGGCACAACCCCTACACCAAATCAGCCTACCTCTGTGTGCATCGGATGAGCAAGCTCAAGGATGAACGTCAAGATGTATACCGACGATTTGAAGAAGGGTTATATCTTTTCAGAAGAAGTGATCGCCTTTGGACAGGTCTGTCCGTATATCTCACCATCGAAAAGGTCCTGATGAGGGAAGACCAGCGGTGGCCTGATGAGAGGGCGAGGCATATGACGAGGTGTATTAAAATGATTGACACTTCCTCAGAATATGCTTGTTGGTCAAGTTTAGCTCGTGAAAACTGGTATGATTTGATTCCTGGCCCCAGAAAATGTTTGTCTAGCACTTAAAATTAAAGCCCAATGTCATTTAGAAGCGGAGATAATTGGAAATATCTGTTTTCTGGCGGCCATTTTGGAAAATGGCCGCCATGTATTTTTTGGCCAGGTTTAACTTTACAAAATGCGTTTCACTTGATTCCTTGTCAGTGAAAATGTATATTTAGCACTTACAATTTAAGCCCTTAGTCATTTAGAAGCGAAGCTATTGGGAAAAGTTCGGGTTTTGGCGGCCATTTTTAAAAAATGACCG
The DNA here is from genome assembly GCF_902459465.1 of Asterias rubens. Classification (NCBI taxonomy): domain Eukaryota; kingdom Metazoa; phylum Echinodermata; class Asteroidea; order Forcipulatida; family Asteriidae; genus Asterias; species Asterias rubens. The sequence continues at coordinate 18,596,555 of NC_047065.1, read as the reverse complement.
CCTTGACACTTTCCCCCTTTCGGATTGCTTAAGGACAAAATTCTGAGTATGAAACAGTTTACAGACTTGATGTTGCAATTTGTCCGAGGTCATATCAAATAATGCCTGGACTATATAGTTTGCGAAACAAAATGCAACACGCGCCTGCTGACGTGAACGGATATGGTTATCGTATCCGTATCTGTATCTGTATCCGTACGCTTGCGAAACCTCTCTAAATAATTTGTAGTCGCGACTTTAACACTAATAAAGCACACTAGTCGCCACGGCCTACTTTTGCACAAGTAAAAAGCATGGTTATCCTGCGAGTGCAAATCAAATTTTTAAGTCACTGTTTTCGCAGTAAAGGTTTCGCAGAAGTTGAGCACAATTAGTCAACTGATACAAATTTGTTTATGCGAGTTGTGACGCTCAAGAACACATTCCCTGCTAAGCTGTTAAATATGCTTAGCGTAAGCACAATTCCCTAATTATACGTAAGCGCTGCGATTCTTTCCTTTAAAAGCCATTGGCACAGGACCAAACTAATAGCCTTTTAAACACAAAAAGCTACTAAACGCCGTGTCATGGCATGTGTTTAAAATAAATACTTAATTCTCGACAACGGGAATTGATAATTGTTTTAATGTTTTCTCGAAAAGTGAAGCATTTCATGGAATAATATTTCAAGAGAAGTCTTTCACCATTACCTTCTGTAAACCCTGAAAGTTATTTGTAAATATGTGATTTTTTTTTCTTTTTTCTGTGCCGAAAGTGTATAATGGCTTTAATTGATGCACTCAAATTAAGTCTCACCGAAGCGAACATGATTTTGCTGCTAGTTTGAGTTTTCTTGTTCATTTATGTGCAACGAATTTCAACTTCTTTGCATTCAAATTAAAGATGAGTTATGGCTTCATAAGTTAACTGGGAATTATAGCTCATTTACTAGCACATACATGTAGTCCTCCTTTGTAAGAGGTGTTTCCATGTACTGTACATTATAATATTACAATTTACATCATTTGTTTTTTCTTCATTGAAATAACTGTTCCTTTTGCATTGTTTCCCTAAAAGTTAAAGCCTGTATCCGATGAGTTTGAAATGAAAACTAAATATTTTGCTTTAGCCTTGAGATTGTGTTGTTGTCTTTTTTTCTGAATGTCCTGAACATGTCAAATTAGAAGTTTTAACTTTTAGTTTGACATGTTTCGAATTTGTTTATAGGCAGCAACGAATGAGTATAAGCACATAACATAGAATTTGAATTTGAATGCAAACAATGCATTTGGAAAATGTTTGCCCATTAATGAAATTGAATGGTTGACCAGCTTTTGCTGCTGGCTTTAACGAAATTGAATGAGTCTTGCAGCCTGATGAAGTTTAATGATTTTATTTGACCAGTGAATGCTTAACTTTTGAAATCGAATAACTAGTTTTGACTTTTCAATGTTGATTTAAAGTGCATTCATTTTCAAAACGAAAATGAATGAGTCAATGGATTTTTGTTGAAATTGACCGAAAAAATCTATATTAGAAAGTTTGGGTCTGCACAATGTTTTTCTTATTCTTATTCCTTATTTGGCCATTAAACAATTACAAACACAAGCACACAGTATGTAAAATAAATAAATAATACAAATACACAAGTGAATGCAAAGCAGGACAAACAGTAAGGGCACAGGAAATTATAAAACAACCCTAATGTGATGGCCATGATCAAGAAAAGTGTATTCATAAATACCCCATACGGTTTTGCTATTCCTATTGGTGAAGAGCGCGTCACGTGGGTGTGTATAAACCCTTGTTAATGACCAGTAAAAAGTGTTGAAACACGGGCGTGACACGCGAGCTCGCACCTGTGCTTATATAATACAGTTTCTTCATTCATATTGGTCAAGAGCAACGGCCGGGACAGTTGTGCCACATCACGCTATACGCGCGATACGCGCATAGCATTCCCTTATAAGGAGTTGTTTAACCGAGGGCGGCAGAGGGCTTTACCATTTCATAGCTGGAGGGGTGTTGTGTTGAAAGAAATCATCGAACAAATAAGTGCTCATGTTTTTTTACCAAAAAGGTATTTATGGATGGGAATCAAAGTGTGTTGAATCGGTTTTCAAATAGAGGTTTAAACCCGCCGAGGCCTGGTCCTTGGTAATTTTGTCTCGGTAAAATTATTAAGAACCAGGCCTCGTTGGGTTTTTACCACTGGTTGAAAACCTCTTCACCACACATTGATTTCCTTAATTAAACACTGGAGCTCGAAAGCCTGTTAATCCAGGCACTTAGGGAGGCACACACACACTATTATATAAAATACTCTCTTAGGGAAAAACAATTTTTAATTAAAAATAAATACAACCTAGACGTAATTGCATTTATGCACAAATGCATGGCTGTTTCTTAATAACATTTTAAATTTGTCAACTGAATTTGAAATGTTTTTTTTTTTTCACAGCAGTTATGACCAATCCGGTCTATTTAAAAAATAATTTGGATTATACCATGTTCAGATAGCAATTGATGTGTTACAGGCGCAAAAATGGAAAAAAAAAATCTTTAAAAAAATCATGTGATGACGTCATCATTACGTCATTTTACAATTCACGAGGACTTGCCAATATCTAACAATCTACGAAGTTTCAGCATAATCGCGTCGTTACTTCGAGAGTTATACGACTTCAAAAAGTGCACCTTCAATGCCGCGTCACGTGACCCCCGATGACGTCTTTGATCTGAAACTTCACACATATACACAGTTAACATGTGTGTACAATTTAAAGTGATTACAACAAATTTCACCACAGACATCTTCAAAAAGTCCATTTTGAAGAGATTTTAACCTGCCGCTAGAGGGCGCTGTTGCAATTTGTGACGTCATCAACATTTTGTTTGAACCGCCAACCCTTGCTAGACACTTACGTCATTGGAAAGCAACTTTATAACTTTTACCACTTTTGAGTTACAGGGCACTTCCGTTTTTGGCCCGTTTCGACCGGAAGTAGATGTCATATTAGGTCACGCGCACGAACAAAAAATTAAAACCTAATTTTTTCCTACCCAATCCCGCAAACAGAAACCTACGGTCTCTTTTGGATGATTTGATATCAATTTTTAAACATTTAACATAAAACACCTTTAAGATGACGTCATGAGACCGGTGACGTCATTATGACATCATTGCCTTAGGATCATTATTGCACCATAACCTTCGATCCCTGAAAGTGTCATTGCAAAGGAACTATGCAAAAAATCGCGAGTTCGGACTCGGGAAATAGGTCCCTCTTCTGGTCACTCCAAGTCCATCGGGGGAATAGATGTACACTGGTTACCTCATTGCCAGTCAAATGTGTATACACTGTATTGGTAACTCCCGGGAGTACTACTCCCCGGGAATATGCACGGTCGTTTCATGAAAACGTTTTAGCCCGGGGTTAACTTCCTACCCCTAAGCAGGGTTATTTTTTTCCCAGGAAAACGCTATTTTCCGGGCAAATATCGGGGAGTTAAAAGATGGGCCAAAAGTTCCCGGGAATTTCCCAGGAAATACTTTTAGTGTCGTCTTGGTAGTGAAACAATTATTAGCCCGCCTTCGAACCAAATACACAAGCTGCGGCAGCCTCTAAAAAATCGATATTGTATCAATGGTGCTGTCATAACAACTCAAACGACTGGAACAGTGAGTTATTTACACTGCCGGGTCCATATTTAACAAAACATCAACAATTATTTGGGGAAATTTCATCAGCGCTACCGTATAGACTTTTGACGATATTAAAAATGTCAGTTCAAGATCGCTTGCTGCTTCCGGTGGTTGAATGGATGACCCAGTAAAAGGGAGTGAGAACCTGTTGTTGTTGATAGAGTAGTGGACAAAAGGCATGACATGTTGGAAGGACAGGCGCAGCGCGAGTGCGATTAACGTCAACATTGTGCAAAGTAGTTAATTAAGAGTGAACGGACACCAGTCGCAAGAATAATGTAGAAGGAGAGGCTTGCATCTTACCCATCATTGCAGTAAATTAAACGCCCTTGGTCGACGGAACACGTTCGCCATTTTGTACAAGCTAAATGCATGTAATGAATGGCTATAGAAATGTTCGGCCGTTGGGTATTCGCTGCAATCATAAAATACGTAAATATTCATGCTGCATTAGTACGTAGGTTCAGTGCATGCACGCTCGCTTACGCACACACATACATGTACAGTCATGTCATGTCCACCGGACGGTTTTTGCATAGCCCCGGACACGATTGCATATGCAAAAGTGTCCGGAGCGGACAGTATTGCATGGAGGACACAATTGCATCTATAGACATGATTGCATTTGTGCACAAATGCATAGCTGTTTCGTCAATACAATTTCTCAACTGAGTTTGAAATTTGTTGTGTTTCAAAGCAATGAGCCCAATGTGACATAAATAAAAAACAAAATTTGGATTGTACCATGTTCAGATATCAATTTATGTGTTAAAAGTGCAAAAATGAAAAATTATTAAAAAAAATCATGTGACGAGGTCATCATGACGTCATTTCACCATTCACAAGAACTTGCCAATATCTAACAATCTACAAAGTTTCAACATAATCGCATCATTACTTCGAGAGTTATACGACTTCAAAAAGTGAACCTTTAATGCCGCGTCACGTGACCCCCGATGGCGTCATTGAATTTGAATGCAAACAATGCATTTGGAAAATGTTTGCCAATTAATGAAATTGAATGGTTGACCAGCTCTTGCTGCTGGCTTAAAAAAAAATTAATTGAATTGGTGGAGAGCGCGTCACGTGGGTGAGTATAAACCTTTGTTTAATGACCAGTAAAAAGTGTTGAAACATGGGCGTTACACGCGAGCTCGCACCTGTGCTTATTCAAGACAGTTTCTTAATTCCTATTGGTCAAGAGCAACGGCCGGGACAGTTGTGCCACATCACGCGATACGCGCGACGCGCACAGCATTCCCTCATAAGGAGTTGTTTAACCGAGGGCGGCAGAGGACCTTACCATTTTTGTATAGCTGGAGGGGTGTTGTGTTGAAAGAAATCATTGAACAATTATAAAAATGATGAAAGAAAAAACACCATTGTTGGACGAATTTGTGTGCTTTCATATAGGAATACAAGACTTCTAGCTAGAAGTCTTTAATTAATATTTTTAGGGCTAAATTTCCGGGATAGTTTCTTTTATTCGCCATAATTATTATAAGAATAATATGATGTGGAAAGCTCTTCAAAATTCAGCTAGTCGTTATATAGCTTGCTAAAGGCAGTGGACACTATTGGTAAATACTCAAAATAATTTTTAGCATAAAACCTTACCTGGTAACGAGTAATGGGGAGAGGTTGATGGTATAAAACATAGAAACGGCTCCCTCTGGAGTGACGTAGTTTTAGAGAAAGAAGTAATTTTCCACGAATTTGATTTCGAGACCTCAGATTTAGAATTTGAGGTCTCGAAATCAAGCATCTGAAAGCACACAACTTCTTGTGACAAGGGTGTTTTTCTTTCATTATTATCTCGCAACTCCAACGACCAATCGAACTCAAATTTTCACAGGTTTGTGATTTTATGTAATGTTGAGATACACTAAGTGAGACGACCAATTGAGCTCAAGGTTTCACAAGTTTATTGTATGCTTAAAAATGTTGAGAAACACCAAGTAAGGAGACTAGTCTGTGGCATTTACCAATAGTGTCCAGTGTCTTTAATAGCCCGACTGTGGTGAACATCCAGTAAAAAAAAGAACCAATACAACACGGCTTCATATTATGCGCAATTAATCTAAATACCAACAACCAATCACAATACCGTATCATCGCGCACGTGACCGATATTATTAGATGTTTTTTGACGATCTCCATGACATCACATTAGTCCAGTCACCTTCACAGACAATATTAACGAAGTAGATTTGACAGAAGAAACTGTAGTTTGTGTTAGGTGTTCGTCACTATTCGGCAATGTACGGGTTATGTTATTTCTGAGGAGAACTTGTTGCATACAGGCCTACCTTTTCTGCAAACTCACAAACATAAACAATACTATTGTTTGAGTTAGTATCGTCTAGTTAAGTCATGGCATACAGCATCTCTGTATATCTCCCCATCTTGCTGATTCTATACACGATGTTACAAATGCCTCTGGTGTGGTGTGATTGACTATGCTTTGGTTGGCCGGAACCACACCACCATAAATGCCACAAAGAATCAAAAGCTGTGTTACCAGGCCTGTCTGAAGGATTCACCCAGATGTAGATCTGCAAATTACCGGCCTAGAGATCAAGAATGTGACTTGAACTGTGCCTCACATGGAAGTGGTATTTTGTCAAAATAAAGCTTTTGTCACGAATATCTTTGTATTATATGAGTGGAACGTGAAATACTAAGGTTCAAAAAATTAGTTCTTATCTTATTTGCAAATTTAAGAGTAGGCCCCGACCCGAGAGGGCGCTGTTCGTGACGTCAATCGAGGCGCGATAATATTTGAAGAGAAAATGATGCACAGTGCTGAAAAAGATGTCGGGCCGGACCACTATAGGCACTATCGCTCTTGTGAGTCTGACCAGCCATGAAGACTGACCCAATCTCTGGTTGTTTTGCTGCATCCAGCAGCAATACACTTGGTCGGCATTGCCGGAAAAATGCAAGAAAACAACTTTTTCGAACAAACTCAATGACTTGGACTTGCATGTACTTTGCCTGTGTGTTTACTCTACGCATCAAGGCAAAGTCTGCCTCGATTAAAGTCAAACAGGGGTAGGCGGAGTCAAACCCCAAATAACTTTAACTATTTTTAAACATATAAATCGTGACAAACAATTATTTATAAAAAATGTTTTATTTAACATGTACTCTTATGTTTAAAAAAAAAAAAAAATCTATTTCCTGCCGTCGATTTCACAAAACTCTTCCTAACTTAGGATTAATCTTAGGACTTAGGACGAGTCCCAACCCCACACTGTAGCATGCAGACCTTAAGATTAATCCCAAGTCAGGACGAGTTACTCGTCCTAACTCGAGATAAGACGAGTCCTATTAACTCTTTGTGAAATCGACGGCGGGTGACTTTAAAAGAACATTACTTTTTTTTCTTCTTTTTTTTTTCTTTCTTTTCTTCAACAAAACAGTTCTGGTAGTGTAAGCACCTTATTTTATTCACCATATTATACATGTACATAAACTGACAAACCTGTAGAAGTTTGAGATCGATCGACCATCTGGGTCACGAGAAAATAGTGAAAACCCACACATTTTGCATGACGTCGATTCAAAAATAAAATAAACAAAACGCCCACTAAGCGATAAACTAAAAACGGGAAATTAGTTTTATTCATTTCTCCTTAAAGCCAGTGGACACTTTTGGTCGTCGGAGTTGCGAGATAACTATGAAAGAAAAAATACCCTTGCCACCCTTTCAGATGCTTGATTTCGAGACCTCAAATTCTAAACTTGAGGTCTCGAAATCAAATTCTGGGAAAAATTAATGACTTCTTTCTCAAAAACTACGTCACTTCAGAGGGAGCCGTTTCTCACAATGTTTTATACTACCAACCTCTCCCCATTACTCTTTACCAAGTAAGATTTTATGCTAATTATTATTTTGAGAAAATAGAATTAGCTGTTGCAAACAACTTACCAACCAAATGGACCGAGAGTATAAATGCAAAAAAATAGTTAATGGCCTGACGTTTCGACCCTAGCAGAGTCTTTCTCGAAGGCTAAATGACAACACAACAAACATGAACAGGTAACTAAGTGAAGCAAAAGCAGTGAAGTGGAAATACATGAATGGGGTTAGAAAGCATACATAAAAAAGCAGGGGGTAAACAATGAATGGGGGACAAAAGGGGGGGGGGTGAAGGGAAGGGACTTGCTTGACCACAATAAGCAAGAAGATGGAAACACAAAGGACAACATCAAGGGTGGTGAGGTTGGGTAAAAAGTAATTTATTAGTGAATGAGGCTCAGGCTAAAAGGCTATGGGGAAAAAAGGAGACGGCAAAACAAAAGGTTTATTAATCTTTTTTTCCCCCCCAAAAAATACAAAGAATAAGTGATGAATGGTTATTAATGTATTATAATAAAAATAAAAAATTACTGCCACGGTATTGGGGATGTTTACTGTTCAATGATACCAATTGTTTTTCCTTTTCAGATGATGGGATGTGACCTCCACCCTGACTCAACAAATACCGACGTTTGTAGCGTCGATAACTTTACACCTTCATGTCAAGAAGGTACGACGAAACCTGTTTCAGGTCCAAGAAATATGTGTCAACATTAATTAATCGGTTCCTGACATTTGCAATTCAAATGATCTGCTCCTCCCTTTAACTTCAGTTCGATATGAAATAAATATTCAGATTTTCTCACAATGCTCGACATGTAAGCGCAAAACCAATGACAGACACACAGCAGTGCTATCCATTGTAATAAGGCTTGCTGATGCTGCCATTGCAAGTGTTTCCGTAGAATTAAAGTCACCTGGAAATATAATTGTTTTTCTTCAAACATTAGATAGAGTATGTTTCTGAACAAAATAATGTTTTGAGTAATTGTTTTTAACGATTTATATGTTTTAAAAAAATAACTAAAGTTGTGTGGGGTGACTCCGCCTACCCCTTTTGTGACGTCAATCGAGGCAGACTTTGCCTTGATCGAACATCGAACACACGTACGTGCAAGTACATTCAAGTCCTAGTCTTGAGTTTGTACGTTTCGAAAAAGTGTTTTTCATGCATTTTTTCGGCAATGTCGACTTGGTGTATTGGTCCGGTCCGACGTCTTTTCCAGCGCTGTGCAGCAAACACTTCGAGCCGTCGAGCTTCGAGAATCCGGAATACACTACACATTTTGACATGAAGAGAAAAGTTCTTTTCTAAACATGACGCCACCCTAACAATTTAAGGAGCATTTTCTTAACGTGAAAAAAATTAGTTAATTGTTTATTCATATTCCACTTATTAGTGACAAAAGCTTTATTTTGACAAAATACCACTTCCCGGTGACTTTACCTTTTTAAAAAGTCAGTTGGGGTAGTCTTTCCGCATTTTACAAAATAATAATCCCGCCCCAAATGGTTAATTTTTCGAAAAAATAGTGTCTCTAATTGCACGACAGAGCATTTCTAGGAACCAAAAGCTTCCTAGCCCTTATGCGGGCCCGGACCCAGAACCAAACTGTCAGGAATTGTTTTAATCTTTGACTTTGTTGTCATCCAAATCACTTTGTCAATTATAACTAAAGGAGATAAAACTCACACTGACTGCACAATTATTGTTCACTAATGTTGAATGGTGTAATCATTTTTACCCACTGACAATACGCCTATACCAACCCTTGACACAATACCGCCAAACTGCTATTTATTATACTAGCGGTTGACTTAAATTAATGATTAGTTAGCTGTTAATACATTATGTGTGTTTCCGTGATAGTGCGAACAAGGGCCCGCAAGAGCAAGTTCTATGCAAAGGGCTCTGGGTCCGGGCTCTGGGTCCGGGCTCTGGGTCCGGGCTCTGGGTCCGGGCTCTGGGTCCGGGTTCTGGGTCCGAGCTCTGAGTCCGGGCTCTGGGTCCGGGCTCTGGGTCCGGGCTCTGGGTCCGGGCTCTGAGTCCGGGCTCTGGGTCCGGGCTCTGGGTCCGGGCTCTGGGTCCGAGCTCTGAGTCCGGGCTCTGGGTCCGGGCTCTGGGTCCGGGCTCTGGGTCCGGGCTCTGGGTCCGGGCTCTGGGTCCGGGCTCTGGGTCCGGGCTCTGGGTCCGGGCTCTGGGTCCGGGTTCTGGGTCCGAGCTCTGAGTCCGGGCTCTGGGTCCGGGCTCTGGGTCCGGGCTCTGGGTCCGGGCTCTGAGTCCGGGCTCTGGGTCCGGGCTCTGAGTCCGGGCTCTGGGTCCGGGCTCTGGGTCTGGGCTCTGGGTCCGAGCTCTGAGTCCGGGCTCTGGGTCCGGGCTCTGGGTCCGGGCCCGCATAAGGGCATGGCAAGCTTTTGGTTCCTAGAAATGCTCTGTCGTGCAATTAGAGACACTATTTTTTCGAAAAATTAACCATTTGGGGCGGGATTATTATTTTTTAAAATGCGGAAAGACTACCCCAACTGACTTTTTAAAAAGTTAAAGTCACCTGGAAGTGGTATTTTGTCAAAATGAAGCATTTGTCACTTAAATATGTGTTTTGATGAGTGGAATATGAATAAACAATTAACTATAAGGTTTAAAAAAAAATTAGTTTCCATGTTATTTACAAATTTGAAAATAATCCCGACCCGATAGGGCGCTGTTCGTGACGTCAATCGAGGCGCGATGAATCGCATGCAGTGCCAACACAAGATAGTGAAGCTTGGCGCAAGCTAAAACATGCCCTCAAAGTTGTAACAATACCTGATTTTTTTTCCTCGTTAGGCAAATGCTCCTTTAGTTCGTTACGTCTTTCAGGTACCTTCTTCGACTTCCACACTAGCTGCAAAAATTGTTGGATGGCGTCATGTTTTAGAAAAGAACTTTTCTCTTTATGTCAAAATGTGAAGTGTATTCCTGATTCTCGAACGAAGCACAACGGCTCGAAGTGTTTGCTGCACAGCATTGGAAAAGACTTGCAAACTGACCCCATCATTAGTTGTTTTGCTGCATCCAGCAGCAATACATCTGGTCGACATTGGCGGAAAAAATGCAAGAGAAAACCTTTTTCGAAACGTACAAACTCACGACTAGGACTTGAATGTACATGTGTTCGATGTTCGATCGGGGCAAAGTCTGCCTCGATTGACGTCACAAAAGTGGTAGGTGGAGTCACCCCCACACAACTTTATAATTGTTTTTAACATAATATAAATCGTTAAAAACAATTACTAAAAAAAATTTTTTTATGGTTCAGAAACATATACTCCATGGTTTGAAGAAAAAACAAAATTATTTCCAGATGACTTTAAGTGAAATGCGAAAGTCAGATTTTAGTTATTGAGGGATGCCGATAATCTGCCACTAGAATAAGACGTTTTTGACCCCAGAAGAGTATGAGTCCCAAGTCGTGTAGTCTCAGCCACTAATTGGCACAGTGTCTCAGCCACTAATTGGCACGGTGTCTCAGCCACTAATTGGCACGGTGTCTCAGCCACTAATTGGCGCGGTGTCTCTTTTTGTGCGGAGTGAATATTCCATAATGCACGACGAAATCACGGAACGCATTCAAAATGGTGTATTTTTTGTTAACACGCGCATAATAGATCCTTAAAAAATCGCACAAAACTGCACCCATGAAACCCCTTAAACTATTTTATTCTAAATGTTTGTCCAGGTCAAGCTATCATTGTATGACGACACTGGGGTCAAAGTTAAATTGGTATTCAAGGGAACAGACTCAGACATTTTGAGCTGGTTCGCCAAGGAGCGCCTTGTATCCTCTCCATTGAGTGACCTGACAACAACAGCCACAACTAATTACTTCTCTATCGATCGAGATGTGACCTCTATTCTGTACGTATACGCACACACTTCATTATTCAACGCTAACTATTATTCTTCCATATTAAAAATGCATTGTTGTTAACTATTGTAAAACAAAATATAAAAAAGTTGTTGACTTTGTGTGTTGTCCCATTAAATATGCCCAAGAGAGAATCCAAATTAACATCGTCGCGTGCTTTTTTATTCTTTTGGGTACCTTATGTGTGACAACACCCATGTTTAAATTCCAACAAAGCTAAAAAGCCGCCAAGGTTGACGCGAAGAGACAGCTAAACACACCAATACCAAAATAACAACAAAAAGGAGTGGCCAACAACTGACCCTGAAAGTAAGGATGGGAACGCAGTGTTGAGGTCTCAATGCCGGTTTCGCTCGTCTTAGGTATTACTCACACATTGACTGCAATATTACTGTTTCTTTTACCAGATCACTAGTCGAACATAAAAATACATAATAAAATTACTTTTGGGCACCGCTCAGCCCCCCCTCCCCCCCCCAAAAAAAAAAAAAGGTTTTGATCTTCCAATAATTATGTTTAATATAAGCGGCCTCTTGGCAAAATTGGCAGATTTAACAAGATATGGTTTACGGATGAAGAGTGAAGTCGGTGACCATGTCAAAGTTCATTTAGTTTAATTATGTAGTGACGTCATCAGCGACCTTCAGCGACTGGTCACTGATGCCTCAGGGGTAAAACTGTGATTTTGTTTTGTATGATCGCTCGTCAAGATTCCGTCGCTAGACAATTCAAAAACACGTAGGCCTATCAAAATGAAAACTTCGAAATAAATTTGATCACATTGAATGCTTTTGCCTCGTGTCACCCCCTTTTGTTACTCTTTCATACATAGTATGGTAGATCGGCGGTTCTTCATCAATATGAACTACGGTGGATGTGATAAGGACCGTGGCTGGATGACGGTGGTAGATTCAGGAGTAGGACCTTGCTCATGGGAGAAATCATTCAGCAGTTATCCTATAATAATGTACAGTACAAACTACACATCAACTATTTTTAATGACGCAAGAACTGGTAAATGTTAACTTAAAGCTTAAACAATAAGTATTTAGATAAAGTGTTTTTCAACCAGTGATCGCATAATAAAACTTGGACATGATGTCTGCACAGAGTAGAGCGGCCCCGGCTCAGGAGTTCAAAGGTGGCTCATTGGCTCATCATCTGCGCCGCGCGTTCAATGTTTTCCATTATTTTACAATAATATGGATTTATAATGCGCACTTTTCCAGAAAACCGATCAAGGCGCGTACACAAAATGAAAACATTATACAATAGAAAATGAAGAATAAACAAAACATAATGAAACCCAATGAAAGTCTAAGTGAACAAGTGTGTTTTCAGTTCCCTCTTGAAGTTGTTGAGAGATGTTGTTTGGCGAAGTGAGACTGGGAGCTTATAGTTTCACCAATGGCAGCGTGATGACGTCATTGCATGAAGGTCCATAGGCCCAAAACAATCTTGTGTAGCCAATTGAATGATATAGGTTTTCTTGTTCAAATTTGGCAAATGAGCAGTCAGTTTCATTTTCATGCGTTCGAATTAAAGCTGTTTTGCCTCTCCAGTTGTTACTGCGTTCAAATTCAAAATTCGGTCATTCAGTTTCGTTTCGAGTCAAGCCAAATTCTTTTAGCACTTTGTTCAATTTTGCGTATCGTCATTCTTTTTCGTGACACACACGCCTCAAGAAGCGTCTGCGAATTTGAATGCTGCTTTGATGAATTGTTAAATTGAATGAATATTTTGTTAAATCGAATGACGCAACATTACATTTGACTAATCATAAAACGAAATCGAATGACCCTTTTCAGTAGCATTCGATTTCGCGCGAAATAGAATAGCTTGGTGGTTAAATTGGCTGATCATTTGCCGAAATTGACCGAGAAAACCTATAATATGACAATCGAACCCCTTCTAATAGATGAATGTTTTTGGTTAAATTGGTAATTACCCAAAACAATTATTGCATAAAACCTTACTTGGTAACGAGTAACGGGGAGAGGTTGATATTATATAAAATTGTGAGAACATGGCTCCCTCTGAAGTAACGTAGAGTTCGAGAAAGAATTAATTTTTCACGAGGTTGATGTCGAGACCTCAAAATTAGATTTTGAGCTCTTGAAATCAAGCATCTTAAAGCACATAAACTTTGTTTGACAAGGGCGTTTTCTTTCATATCTCGCAACTAAGACGACAAATTGAGCTCAAAAGTTCATAGGTTTGTTATGTTATGCATATATGTTGAAGACTGGTCTTCGACAATTACCAATAGTGTCCAGTGCCGTTAATAACAAAACAGCGTTCCGCCGAATATTTCAACAAACTAATTGAGGTACAGAATATTGGTTAAAAATCAGCCACTAGTTCCATTAAAAGCTGAAAGATCAATGAGTATGAGAAGTTCAAACAAAAATATTGTTATTATGCGAATATTAACATTTCGTGATTTCTACTCAATAGCATGATTCCCTTTCATTTTTTGTTCTTCTTTCAGATAAAACTTTGGGCATAGCGGATTACTTGACCATCCACATCGATACGGAGTGAGACGAGACTCTAAAGCGAATCCGCACCGAGCGTGACCTGTTGGTGTCGCACTGCAGTTTTACCCACCACGGTGAACAACCCTGCGCGTTTTAAATAATATAATTTGAAACGCAAATTTGAAAAGGTAATTTTTTTTAGTCGATTGAGTTTTTAATTCTAATTATTTTATAAATTCATGGGGAAATTATGTAGTGAAACTCAATGGGACATTTAAGTAACAATTTTAAGTAAACACAGAATATAATAATATCAGAAATGATATTTCTCACTAGTTGTTATAGATTGCTGTCATAATAAGTGTTAAAAATGTTGTCAAGGTCATAGGTCATACAAACCAATCAACGTGATGTTATTTTTTTAATTGAAGGGCACAATAGTACATTATTTGGTTCTGACGAACCTCAACAAAATTTAATGTATTTTCTACAGTGTTTCTATATATTTATATTTGATTTGGTATTTGATTTGGTATTTGATGTGCAATTTTTATGTCGTTTTTGTCATTGTGCCATTTTGTGCCTTTGCTATTTTTATTGTCTGGATCGCCTTTAGATAGTGATTATTTTCGCTTTTTGGTTATCCGCAGGCTTGTTCTCTGTGTAGTCTTATTTTTTATTGCCTATTCTTTGTATGCACTGTTTGCCTGGAAATAAATAAATAAATAAATAAATAAATAAATAAATAAATAAATAAATAAATAAAAACTGTGTTTTAAACTGTATACATAGATCATGTCCATAAAAACTATCTCGAGTTCGGAAGAACAGACTTGATTCGAATACGTGAGAGCATCCGCCGTCAATACTAATACTATGTAGCTATTCTGGTCCCGAGAATGGGACAGGTTTTAGTTTTCAGATGTTAGGCGATGGGGACTGAAAACAGAAGCGGGGATCAGGACTTGAGTCAACTTTAGGAAGAACACAGTTCAATGCATTGTCTGATGTTTGTATCAACTTTTGATTGGAAAAAAGGGAACACATCTCAAAACCTGCTCAGTTGTTATTCTTATAACCCCTTGAACTTATTAACACAATAATTATTGTCATTTTCACTTTTACGGTATTAGGCTTTTATATAGCAACTTTTCTTGACGGTGTTTACTAAAATATTAAAATTATGTTTTTTTTAAATGAATTTCAAAGAAAATTTATCAAAGAAAAATACGCGCACATTTTATTTATAATTACTTGTTGGGAAAGCTGACCAAAACAGAGAGTGGCTGGTTCGATTGGTATCCAAGTGAAGTGGATGGTTTTTTGTACCATGTTGCTGCTCAAACCTATCAGAAAAGTGGAGGAGATACATTTTGTAATCCTTGAAAAAAAGGAGGGGGTAGATTGTGTTATCCCCTGAACCTCAAACATGACCAAAAGATTGTGCAATGTTATGCTAACGTGGAAATTATGACATAATTAAAACGAATCAATTTTCATGTCACCATTACTTGCCTGCCAGGAAAGGCTACGGAATGTACAAGATCGCTCCTAAAGACACTGCCATGGCACTGTACCGCCCAGTCGCCAAAAGCCTATCTTTAAAATTATTATTATTGCGACAAAAAAAGTAACACCTAAATAGGTAGTCATTAGTTCGCGTTTGGTCGTGTCAATGGCAATCGTTTAAGGAATACAATATTGTTATTTTCCCCTTCACAGTTGACTTGTAAAAAATGTATCGCTAATGATGATGAATTTTGTGTAGCTCGTGACCATCACTACGCTCATTATGAAATCCTAAACAGTGTTATTTTCTGTTATTATGATGAAATGACATTAACAAAACTAATGACTTAGAAACTAATCACCACGAGCAAATGATGTCAGGTACAAGGCTTCAACAACTATAGTGTGTTAATTTTGAACCTCATCAAAATAATTGCTACCAGGCCATTAGCCGTTAACGGAGCATTACAAAATTGTTTTTTTGCTAACAAAACAGATGCTGGCAGTGTAAGCACTTTATGTAACCCACCATACATAAACTGGAAAACCTGTAGAAGTTTAACATCAATCGGCCCGTGGTCATGAGAAAAATATTGAAAACATTTTGCATGACATTGATTTAAAGGGAAGAGTACACGTTTGGTAATTGTAAAAGACCAGTCTTCTCACTTGGTGTATTCCATCATATGCATAAAATGACAAGCCTGTGAAAATTTGGCCTCAATCGGTCATCGAAGTTGCGAGAAAATGATGAAAGAAAAAAACACCCTTGCTGGACGAATTTGTGTGCTTTCAGATAGGAATACAAGACTTCTAGCTAGAAGTCTTTAATTAATATTTTTAGTGAAAATTTACCTCTTTCTCAAAAACTATATTACCTCAGAGAAAGCCGTTTCTCACAATGTTTTATACTATCAACAGCTCTCCAATGCTCGTTACCAAGTCAGTTTTTAAGTTAATATTTGTTTTGAGTAAATGCCAAACGTGTACCTTCCCTTTAAACAAATGAATAAAACTCGTAAAGTCAGTGTGAGTTTTATCCCCTTTAGTTATAATTGACAAAGTGATTTGGATGACAACAAAGTCAAAGATTAAAACAATTCCTGACAGTTTGGTACATAAGATAAACGTATCAGTAAAATACACTCGTAAGAGAAAACCGAAATTAGTAATTTACTACAATATTTATTCAAACAAATTTACTCACCTGCTTGATAGTTAACTGTTCATTTTTCCAAGCATCGTATAAAGATTTGTTTCGATAGTTCTCATTGTGTGCAACTTTACCATAAAGTTTTTATGAGCTCCTAAAAATTAAACAAAAACAGCGAAGCGCAAAGTAGGCTGACCAGAATCTAATGCCACTCCTAATGTACCATTAATGACAAGGTCATTTATTATTGGAATTGGCACATTTTGTAAAGACTCGGGGTCTTGTCTGAATTATCAGTTTTTACCATAAGAAATGTCAACGCTATGGAAACTTTATGGAAGCTGCACACAGAATGGATGCTAACTTATGCGTGAGGAAACATTTACGCTGGCAGCATATTTATCAGCGAGCCTTATAGATGTATTATTTATTTTATTTTAAATCTTTAGACATCACACTAGTTACAAGTTGTAGCAGGGGCTGTCAAGGTCAAAACAAAAGTATCAAACTGTCATCAAAAGGTGTGTAAAACAGACCCCTGCCAACGGTACAAATATAATTATACAATATAAAAAGGTGATTGCACTTACTGAAACATTAAAAAATCACACAAAAGAAAACATCAAAACACAGGCAAAACCAGACTATTGAAAACAAAAAACTACACCCACAACAAAACACAGCAGCGATAAGAGGAAGGGACAACAATACACATCTACATAATGGATAGCACTGCTGCGTGTCTATCATTGGTTTTGGCAAAAACAGACCGTATCACAGTGACCGATCATCACTCCTCCTATCTATTTTTGCGACGTCTGATTTTGTTTTTCATTTTATTTTTAAGATGGCAAAGCGTTGAGAGAAATAAAAATTATAAAATGACGGTTTTCTTTTCTTTCTTCTACGATAGGGTCTGAATGGCAACTGATCTTCAAAGGGGTTGCTGGGACGGGAATTAAGTTGTATGATCTCTGGACTAACACCACGTGGGGTGAAGATTTGGGGTGTCATGGGAACTATCGAAACAAAGCTTTATACGATGCTTGGAACGATAGAAAGTTGAACGTCAAGCAGGTAAGGAAATTTGTTTGAATAAATATTGTAGTAAATTACTAATTTCGGTTTTCTTTTACGAGTGTATTTTACTGATACGTTTATCTTATGTACCAAACTGTCAGGAATTGTTTTAATCTTTGACTTTGTTGTCATCCAAATCACTTTGTCAATTATAACTAAAGGGGATAAAACTCACACTGACTGCACAATTATTGTTCACTAATGTTGAATGGTGTAATCATTTTTACCCACTGACAATACACCTATACCAACCCTTGACACAATACCGCCAAACTGCTATTTATTATACTAGCCGTTGACTTAAATTAATGATTAGTTAGCTGTTAATACATTATGTGTGTTTCCGTGATAGTGCGAACAAGGGCCCGCCAGAGCAAGTTCTATGCAAAGGGCTCTGGGTCCGGGCTCTGGGTCCGGGCTCTGGGTCCGGGCCCGCATAAGGGCATGGCAAGCTTTTAGCTCCTAGAAATGCTCTGTCGTGCAATTAGAGACACTATTTTTTCGAAAAATTAACCATTTGGGGCGGGATTATTATTTTTTAAAATGCGGAAAGACTACCCCAACTGACTTTTTAAAAAGTTAAAGTCACCTGGAAGTGGTATTTTGTCAAAATAAAGCTTTTGTCACTTAAATATGTGTTTTGATGAGTGGAATATGAATAAACAATTAACTATAAGGTTTAAAAAAAACTTGTTTCCATGTTATTTACAAATTTGAAAATAATCCCGACCCGAGAGGGCGCTGTTCGTGACGTCAATCGAGGCGCGATGAATCGCATGCAGTGCCAGCACAAGATAGTGAAGCTTGGCGCAAGCTAAAACATGCCCTCAAAGTTGTAACAATACCTGATTTTTTTTTCCTCGTTAGGCAAATGCTCCTTTAGTTCGTTACGTCTTTCAGGTACCTTCTTCGACTTCCACACTAGCTGGAAAAATTGTTGGATGGCGTTAGTTTTAGAAAAGAACTTTTCTCTTCATGTCAACATGTGAAGTGTATTCCTGATTCTCGAACGAAGCACGACGGCTCGAAGTGTTTGCTGCACAGCACTGGAAAAGACTTGCAAACTGACCCCATCATTAGTTGTTTTGCTGCATCCAGCAGCAATACATCTGGTCGACATTGCCGGAAAAATGCAAGAGAAAACCTTTTTCGAAACGTACAAACTCCATAGATATAGAATTAAAATAACTAGATCGGCCGCGCGTACATACGCGCCGTTGCCTGTGTAGAAACAGTTTTGGTTCGCCATGGACGCGGTAAAATGTCACGTGCTGACGGCAACGCGCAGAATAAAAATAATTGACAATGCCAGTTTCGTGTGACTAACAAGTAGGGTACATATTAAACGATCGTCTTAACATTGACTTAACATGTTTGTGGGTAGCTACAATGCAGTTCAAACTAACCAATTAACTAGTAAAGTTTTTAAATTCAGTTAATTCAGTTCCATTCAGACACACATTTCATTTCCATACTTCTGTGAAAGGGTCGACAAGATGAAGCTATGGAGTAAAGCAATGAAGACCTAAGCAGGATAAATGTAATGATAAGATAAGAGTATGTGACTGTTTTGATAAGTAGAACCTTGTAAAAAAAAAAGACACACAGGCAAACACAAAAAACACAAAAAGACAGACAGACACGCAAACAAAAGAACAGACGAACATAAGACATGACAGCTGAAACAAGATAGATTTATAGAGACGCTTCAACGAACTCATCATTATCGAAAGACGCCCCATGTACTATGAAGTTCTCAATAAAGAATTTTTAACAATAAATAAAAACAAAATATTGATAAAAAAAAAAACACTTAAAAAAAAAATAAAGATAAATAAAATTAAATAATGGAAACATAATTAAATAAAAAAATAAATAAAAAAATAAACAAATAAATAAATAAATGATTGAATAAAATGATCGATGTTGCTATATTATACTGAGTTCCAAAGTAACCTGTACAATTCAGAGAATTTATCCAAAGCCCATTTAGATGAAATTGTGTCGAACATTGAAGCTTAAGCAATTCCTGAAAGTATCCTTGAAGATTCGGGTTAAAAAAATCCCAGAAGAGGAGATAAAACATGCTCTCTTCAATCGAACGAAAACAAAAGTCTATGTGAAAACGGCCCCACGGTAGAATTTTACCAAATGTTTTGGTATATTCTTTGTAATGACATCTTGGAATAATACAATGACTGTTTCGCTTCGCTGAAGGGGTTTTAAGCAATTCTATGAGGTCCGCTCTGGTCAAACTTAAAAGAAGTTGAGGACCCGTCATAATTTAAACAACTGGCGTCCTAATAGTCTTTTAAATGTTGACTACAATATTTTGTAAAAACTATCACCAATCGTCTGAAACCAGTCATATCCTTTGCAGTTTTATTGCCCTTTGAACAAAACCAACTTAGAACACACGCTTCGTAATATCTGGCCGTGAAGCTTCTCTGTAGTATTTTCCCCGAAGTCATACGCCCTGACTCGAAGATACTGGCGAGCGATGCTGGTTACCACATACCAGGCTCTCTCCATGTGATGGATCGTGGAGGAAAGAATTAGCTGGATCAAGGGTGTGCTGTGGTGACTAAAACACACCACTCTTAATCATATCTTGGGCTGTTCTTCCTTCCATGGTCTCCATAAGGTTGGCCATAGGTGACGGTGTGGTGGTACCATTTTACATACGGAACACTCTCTTTCTGTTTACTCTGTGCAACCAAATGCACATCCTCTTTTTGTCCTTGAGGGGAAATC
Organism: Asterias rubens; assembly: GCF_902459465.1. NCBI lineage: Eukaryota > Metazoa > Echinodermata > Asteroidea > Forcipulatida > Asteriidae > Asterias > Asterias rubens. The sequence continues at coordinate 18,576,121 of NC_047065.1, read as the reverse complement.
TGAGATGGAAACAAAAAGCAATAGGGTCTATAGGTTAATATGAGCTTTAATGTTGTTTGTTTGTATTTCACACTTGAAAAATAACTCTGCAACTTGGCGCTGGATGTCTGTTTCGAATATAATTTCAAATGATGTCAGTTGCCTCAGCTGATGAATGCACCTTTGGATTTAATCAGAACGCAAGCATTTCTATGCTATGGTTACTGACTGTCCAGTTAGTAGGGCATACGGTTTGCTTCGCCGTTGGTGTTAGTAATCTATCTAAATTTCTTTTCTTTCTTTTGTTCTTGTTTTCTGAAAAGAACCGTTAGTTTAACCTCAATAACGAACTCTGACTCTGGACTCCTGTATCATCGACCACCCTCAACAAATTAGGCCTAGCATTTATCCCAACTATAGTGCACGCATAAATTTGTATAATGAGTGTACATGTACATGTACTTGTACTCACCTATGGTATCTCAGTTAAGGGAGAGATTGTCCTCCAGGTTCTTTTCTCCTCCCTCGGCTTTTACATGTAGCTGCTGCACAATTATTCACCATTTCATCTACACCATAAGAAATACTCGGTAAACGTTAGGCCTATTCTAAAATGGATGGAAAGAGACTACAGTATCCGGAAATTTAAAGACGTTTTGGCTCCTCGTTTTAGTCAAAATGTGTGTTTGGTCGTCGAAAGCATGCTCGTCACATCATTTCAAATGTTGCGCGTTGCCGTCAGCACGTGATTAATGGCAGCGCACAGGCTGAACCAGCGTATTGTACGCGCGGCCGATCTAGTTATTCTATTCTATATCTATGACAAACTCACGACTAGGACTTGAATGTACATGTGTTCGATGTTCGATCGGGGCAAAGTCTGCCTCGATTGACGTCACAAAAGTGGTAGGCGGAGTCACCCCCACACAACTTTATAATTTGTTTTTAACATAATATAAATCGTTAAAAAGAATTACTAAAAAAAAATATTTTATGGTTCAGAAACATATACCCCACGGTTTGAAGAATTTTTTTTTATTTCCAGGTGACTTTAAGTGAAATGCAAAAGTCAGATTTTAGTCATTGAGGGATGCCGATAATCTGCCACTAGAATAAGACGTTTTTGACCCCAGAAGAGTGTGAGTCCCAAGTCGTGTAGTCTCAGCCACTAATTGGCACGGTGTCTCAGCCACTAATTGGCACGGTGTCTCAGCCACTAATTGGCGCGGTGTCTCTTTTTGTGCGGAATGAATATTCCATAATGCACGACGAATTCACGGAACGCATTCAAAATGGTGTATTTTTTGTTAACACGCGCATAATAGATCCTTAAAAAATCGCACAAAACTGCACCCATGAAACCCCTTAAACTATTTTATTCTAAATGTTTGTCCAGGTCAAGCTGTCATTGTATGACGACACTGGGGTCAAAGTTAAATTGGTATTCAAGGGAACAGACTCAGACATTTTGAGCTGGTTCGCCAAGGAGCGCCTTGTATCCTCTCTATGGAGTGACCTGACAACAACAGCCACTACGAATTACTTCTCTATCGATGGAGATGTGACCTCTATTCTGTACGTATACGCACACACTTCATTATTCAACGCTAACTATTATTCTTCCATATTAAAAATGCATTGTTGTTAACTATTGTAAAACAAAATATAAAAAAAGTTGTTGACTTTGTGTGTTGTCCCATTAAATATGCCCAAGAGAGAATCCAAATTAACATCGTCGCGTGCTTTTTTATTCTTTTGGGTAAATTTTAACAAAGCAAAAAAGCCGCCAAGGTTGACGCGAAGAGACAGCTAAACACACCAATACCAAAATAACAACAGAAAGGAGTGGCCAACAACTGACCCTGAAAGTAAGGATGAGAACGCAGTGTTGAGGTCTCAATGCCGGTTTCGCTCGTCTTAGGTATTACTCACACATTGACTGCAATATTACTGTTTCTTTTACCAGATCACTAGTCGAACATAAAAATACATAATAAAATTACTTTTGGGCACCGCTCAGCCCCCCCCCAAAAAAAAAAAAAAAAAAAAAAAAAAAAAGGTTTTGATCTTCCAATAATTATGTTTAATATAAGCGGCCTCTTGGCAAAATTGGCAGATTTAACAAGATATGGTTTACGGATGAAGAGTGAAGTCGGTGACCATGTCAAAGTTCATTTAGTTTAATTATGTAGTGACGTCATCAGCGACCTTCAGCGACTGGTCACTGATGCCTCAGGGGTAAAACTGTGATTTTGTTTTGTATGATCGCTCGTCAAGATTCCGTCGCTAGACAATTCAAAAACTCGTAGGCCTATCAAAATGAAAACTTCGAAATAAATTTGATCACATTGAATGCTTTTGCCTCGTGTCACCCCCTTTTGTTACTCTTTCATGCATAGTTTGATAGATCGGCGGTTCTTCATCAATATGAACTACGGTGGATGTGATATCGACCGTGGCTGGATGGTGGTGGTAGATTCAGAAGGACCTTGCTCATGGGAGAAATCATTCAGCAGTTATCCTGCTATAATGTACAGTACAAACTACACATCAACTACTTTTAATGACGCAAGAAATGGTAAATGTTAACTGAAAGCTTAAACAATAAGTGTTTAGATAAAGTGTTTTTCAACCAGTGATCGCATAATAAAACTTGGACAGGATGTCTGCACAGAGTAGAGCGGCCCCGGCTCAGGAGTTCAAAGGTTGCTCATTGGCTCATCATCTGCGCCGCGCGTTCAATGTTTTCCATTATTTTATAATAATATGGATTTATAATGCGCACTTTTCCAGAAAACCGATCAAGGCGCCAACACAAAATGAAAACATTATACAATAGAAAATGAAGAATAAACAAAACATAATGAAACCCAATGAAAGTCTAAGTGAACAAGTGTGTTTTCAGTTCCCTCTTGAAGTTGTTGAGAGATGTTGTTTGGCGAAGTGAGACTGGGAGCTTATAGTTTCACCAAGGGCAGCGTGATGACGTCATTGCATGAAGGTCCATAGGCCCAAAACAATCTTGTGTAGCCAATTGAATGATATAGGTTTTCTTGTTCAAATTTGGCAAATGAGCAGTCAGTTTCATTTTCATGCGTTCGAATTAAAGCTGTTTTGCCTCTCCAGTTGTTACTGCGTTTCAAATTCAAAATTTCGAGTCAAGCCAAATTCTTTTAGCACTTTGTTCAATTTTGCGTATCGTCATTGTTTTTCGTGACACACACGCCTCAAGAAGCGTCTGCGAATTTGAATGCTGCTTTGATGAATTGTTAAATTGAATGAATATTTTGTTAAATCGAATGACGCAACATTACATTTGACTAATCATAAAACGAAATCGAATGACCCTTTTCAGTAGCATTCGATTTCGCGCGAAATAGAATAGCTTGGTGGTTAAATTGGCTGCTCATTTGCCGAAATTGACCGAGAAAACCTATAATATGACATTCGAACCCCTTCTAACAGATGAATGTGTTTGGTTAAATTGGTAATTACCCAAAACAATTATTGCATAAAACCTTACTTGGTAACGAGTAATAGGGAGAGGTTGATATTATAAAAAATTGTGAGAACTGGCTCCCTCTGAAGTAACGTAGAGTTCGAGAAAGAATTAATTTTTCACGAGTTTGATTTCGAGACCTCAAAATTAGATTTTGAGCTCTCGAAATCAAGCATCTTAAAGCACATAAACTTTGTTTGACAAGGGCGTTTTCTTTCATATCTCGCAACTAAGACGACAAATTGAGCTCAAATGTGCATAGGTTTGTTATGTTATGCATATATGTTGAAGACTGGTCTTCGACAATTACCAAAAGTGTCCAGTGCCGTTAATAACAAAACAGCGTTCTGCCGAATATTTCAACAAACTAATTGAGGTACAGAATATTGGTTAAAAATCAGACATTAGTTCCATTAAAAGCTGAAAGATAAATGAGTATATGAAGTTCGAACAAAAATATTGTTTTTATGCGAATATCAACATTTCGTGATTTTTACTCAATAGCATGATTCCCTTTCATTTTTTTTCTTCTTTCAGATAAAATTTTGGGCATAGCTGATTACTTGACCATCCACATCGATACGGAGTGAGACGAGACTCTAAGGCCGGTTTATAGTCGGTCGCGCGACGGTCGCGCGATGGAAATCGTCGGACGCTGAGGATCGCTGGACGCTGGCCTTTTTTGCACAGTTTATAGTCGTCGCGCGATGGGATGCAGTTTGTACAGTATACACATACCCAATTAATTATGTTTAAAAGAAAACCATCTTTCTCAATTAATTGTTATCAGCATTATGAACAACCAAAAACGAAGAATTTTAGTTCATCTGATATGAATTTTCCTTTAGCCCTTTAGTCCCTGCACCGCCCGAGTTTGCTGAAATCCAATTTCTCAAGATTCTTGCAGTAAATTACTGGAATCGTAGTTCAAATTTTAAAAGATAGCCATGGCTTAAAGTGTATGCACAATTTTTTACCCTTTCGGTAATATTTGTATACAAGTACAAGTTCTCATGGGAACAATAAATGCCTCTCGTTAAACGGCTACGGTAATCGTTATGGCGAATATTTGCACGGATAAAATGAACACAATAGCTTTTCAAGGCTGTTGTCTGGCTCAATGCTCATACTGATTAAATGCGAAGGCGTTAATTTTCGACAATATCATCATAAATGATGAACAGTTTCCTGTTTACTAATGAGCGTTTTATTTTTCGTAAGAGCTAAATTATTTCATCATCATTAGCCTCGACAAGTCAACTGTGAATGGAGAATTAATAACGATCTAAAACAACTAGATATATTAACAAATGCGTAGACCTACTAATGACTATCGAGTTTTCTTTTGATGTTCCTTTTTTCTACAAACACAAGCTAGCGAGGTTTCCTCGTACAGCATACAGTGTATCGCTATATGCGGCTGGGCGGTACAGTGGCTAAATGGTTAAACTGGACTCACTCGGGAATAAACAAAAACACATCATTTTCACTTTGTTTTCCATGTTTTTACATTCAATTTAATAAAATAAAAAAACTGAAAAACCCTGTGCAGCCACGTCCTTTAAAATACTCATTAAGTTAAGTTTGTGAAAAAAATCTCAATAATGTCACTTAACCAGATCAGATATCAAATTATTAAGTCTGCGAGCATACAAAGAGTTGTTTTGGAAGTTGTGTCAATGAATTTTGAAATTAAGTGTTTACTTAATATTCTGGAAACAGCATAGTATTATTTGAAAAACATGTTTGGGTTTCTTTTCTCTAAAAGGGAACATCGATGGGAAGCGTTATATATTGTAAAGCAACAATTCCGTTAGTTTTTCTCAACCATTGTTGTTCTGAAGTGTACTAAACATAATGACAGGCATTAAATCGTTCGGTTTTAGAAATACAATTCCCACACTTCGAATCAGCGGTGCAGTCAGCAGGGAGGGGGGGGGGGATTGGCTACCCCAAACAAATAAAATACCCCCTCCTCTGAAAAAAGGGAAAATGCACACGCAGCCACAAAATGCCATAAGCACCCCCCTCCGCGCAGCACACTCCTTCCCGACTAACAAAGCAACCCCTGCCCACATGTTAAAACTACTAACCCCTAGCCCTCCCCATGAAAAGTCATAGCCATACCACTGCTTCCGAATCACTTTGTGTCAATATTGGTATGAAAAAGATAAAAGCCACACAAATCAATAAAGTGTCCAGAATTTAACAAGTTTGAACTTTGTGAACTCAACAAGAGAAAAGAACCAGACTACTGTTTTTTGACTTGTTCATTTATTTATTTCAAATCAACTTATAATGAAATTAAAGGTACAACTTACTTATTAAACATAGCGAGCAAGAGAGTGATCAGTATGTACAGAAGAGGACAACGAACATTAAGCTATAATTTTGCATAATTAATGCAGCGGCAAATTTATCAATTTTTACCGATTATATTTTAAATAATGTTTTTTTTTTTAGAAAAGCAAGTGCATAAATCATCAGGAATGACTTGAGTAGCTGTAGAATGTTTGTAGTAAATACAATGCACAAGGAAATTTAAATTGATGGGCTATCATTGTTGAAGTAAAGTTTTAAAGTTAAGGATTTCATCGCAGCTTTCCTTCAACATTATTATCATTGATGTATCAGATGTCTGTGTCAAATGTTTTTATCACAGATGCTGCAAGTGTGGCTGGCAAACTGGAGGTTTTGTTGTGTGTAGAAAGTATGCCCACTGTTCTAATACAGGGAGACAAAAAACAAGCACAAACATTGTAACAAAATCCTTCAATTGTTAACATAATACTCTTTTTCAATTTGACCTAAGATTGGGACTTTAACAAAATACAAACTTCACCTGCAAACTTGCAAAAAAACAAATTCATTATGTTACATAGCCCTATCTTCATGAAGAGTTTTTCAACAGTCTGTTTACATGGTTAATACAATCAGGGCTCGATTTTGGGGAAAAAATTCACAAGACTTTTACTGGACCAGAGATTGACAAGACTGGGATCGATATGAGGAGCACACTTTCTACACACTACATTGAAACTGCTGTTGGAACAAGCACTAAAAGAAGATATATTGGCATTCAATAGATATGTGTACTAAAATGCAATGAGGTGTTACTATTCAAATTAAAAAACACAATACCACTGGACTTGTACGGTCGTAAGTTTACTGGCCCAACGCTATAACCACTGGACTTGTACGGTCGTAAGTTTACTGGCCCAATGCTATAACCACTGGAACTGTACGGTCGTAAGTTTACTGGCCCAACACTATAACCACTGGACTTGTACGGTCGTAAGTTTACTGGCCCAACGCTATAACCACTGGACTTGTACGGTCGTAAGTTTACTGGCCCAATGCTATAACCACTGGAACTGTACGGTCGTAAGTTTACTGGCCCAACACTACAACCACTGGACTTGTACGGTCGTAAGTTTACTGGCCCAATGCTATAACCACTGGAACTGTACGGTCGTAAGTTTACTGGCCCAACACTATAACCACTGGACTTGTACGGTCGTAAGTTTACTGGCCCAACGCTATAACCACTGGACTTGTACGGTCGTAAGTTTACTGGCCCAATGCTATAACCACTGGAACTGTACGGTCGTAAGTTTACTGGCCCAACACTACAACCACTGGACTTGTACGGTCGTAAGTTTACTGGCCCAATGCTATAACCACTGGAACTGTACGGTCGTAAGTTTACTGGCCCAACACTATAACCACTGGACTTGTACGGTCGTAAGTTTACTGGCCCAACGCTATAACCACTGGACTTGTACGGTCGTAAGTTTACTGGCCCAACACTATAACCACTGGACTTGGCCTGTGGTCCAGTGTTGATTTCGAGCCCTGAAAACCGACACAATCAATTATTGTATGATTTGGAATTGTTTTATGCATATTCTACTAATTGTGTGTCAAGAATACATCAAGCAATGCCATTGTCCCTGGATGTAACCATCAAGCAATGCCATTGTCCCTGGATGTACCATCATACCTGTTTCTATATGATTCTACTAATTGTGTGTCAAGAATACATCAAGCAATGCCATTGTCTCTGGATGTAACCATCAAGCATTGTCATTGTCCCTGGATGTAACCATCAACCAATGCCATTGTCCCTGGATGTACCATCATACCTGTTTCTATATGATTCTACTAATTGTGTGTCAAGAATACATCAAGCAATGCCATTGTCCCTGGATGTAACCATCAAGCAATGCCATTGTCCCTGGATGTAACCATCATACCTGTTTCTATATGATGCTGATTAGTTGGCAACTCAATACTTGTTGGTTTTCCCTGAACCTCTGATGGCCTGCTCCTTTTCACAAGGGGATGTGTACATCAACCTCCCATAGCATTTGCCATTTTATGCTGTTCAAAATACAAAAGTTAACAATAAATTTAACATGTAAAATTTAGCTTTATATTAATTTGAAAAATACAAGTATCCATTACCTAACAATCTGCAAACGAACTAGATTCGGTAAACATGGGATCCAAGTCATATTCAGTATAAAATTTATAAAAACAGCCCACTGTTTTTTGTTCCACTGTCGGGGACCTTTTAACTTTTTAAAAACACTAGTTTTTCCTCACTAAACTGAGAAAAAAAAAATAATAATAATGTGCAATTTCACTCCAAAAAGGGCTCTAGTCTTGGTATGGGCAACAAGAAGAAAACATTTCAAGAGTCAGACGAAAGTTATTCGGGGGAGTTGTGGTCAGGAATTAAATTAGTAAAATTACTTCACACAATCAAAACGGGTACTACCCTAAGTAGACCAAAACAATGGACGGAAAAATCAGTATATCAAATGTATGTAGCATTTTTAATAAACATTTACCTGTTTACCAAAATACTACTACTACTAAGCAGTAAAGTACCAAGAGTTGTTTTGACTTGGGTTGGAACGGAACAATTTTTGTATGTAACATAACATTTTGCAGCATATGTATTTTGTCTTCGTCTGCTTACACTACTACAGGAAATAAAATGGTGCACCGATTGTAAAGATAACAACTTGCCGTTAGCCTCTCTATCCTTTACGACTTAGTATTTGAGAGGGTCACATATATATATGTTTCAAAATACCGTCCGACCGTCTGTGTGTTCAATTGTAAATTTGGATTACATGACTGTTTCTGCTATGTTAAAAAACAAGGTACTCGTGTTTATTATCAAAAAACTAAGTTGTACTGCTGAAGTGCTGTTGCTAAGTTAAAGTAATGTCAAGTGATGAGTCGTGAGATCAGTCAAGTCAACTCGACTCAAGAAAGTTTAATTAAGCTAAGAAGGGTAAAACAAGAACATGCAGCATAAACCAAAGCTGTCGTATGGTCATGAGAAAAATATTGAAAACATTTTGCATGACATTGATTTAAAGGGAAGAGTACACGTTTGGTAATTGTAAAGACCAGTCTTCTCACTTGGTGTATTCCATCATAATGCATAAAATGACAAGCCTGTGAAAATTTGGCCTCAATCGGTCATCGAAGTTGCGAGAAAATGATGAAAGAAAAAAACACCCTTGCTGGACGAATTTGTGTGCTTTCAGATAGGAATACAAGACTTCTAGCTAGAAGTCTTTAATTAATATTTTTAGTGAAAAATACCTCTTTCTCAAAAACTGTATTACCTCAGAGAAAGCCGTTTCTCACAATGTTTTATACTATCAACAGCTCTCCAATGCTCGTTACCAAGTCAGTTTTTAAGTTAATATTTGTTTTGAGTAAATGCCAAACGTGTACCTTCCCTTTAAACAAATTAATAAAACTCGTAAAGACAAAGATGTTGTAAAATAACACCGCATCAAAGTCGTCCTTTATAGAATAAACAATAAACAGGATACGGGGGAGGAGTTATGTCTACAAAATGCCTGCTAGAAATGTTACATATTTTGTTCCATTGTTTAAATATTTCAATCACAAAACCCATATAGTTTACGGATTAAAATAATGCACGTGGGGCTAAGTAAGCGTTAATTTAAGACGTTGTGTACATTGTAAGTAATAATAGTACAGCTACTGTGCACATGTATCGACTTGCGTAAACATCAACTATTAGAAGTTCTCTTTCATTTGTGTTCACTGTAACGTTTCGTTTCACCAGGGTATTTTTTAGAAATACAAGTAAACTTAAATGAAATTAAAATGTCAAGCTGAACTGCTAAAATGTCACTGTGCATATGCAAGCAGCACTTTCAAAAGTGGATCAGCGTGCCATTGTTCCTTTTCGATTCAAATAAAAATGTGATTGTTTTGCCTCTGAGTATCTGTACAGATTTCTAACAATCATAATTAACTTGAATTGAGACCGTAACCATAAGGCATAATGAGCCAAACATTATTTCAAACAATGGTGTCATGTGAGCAAGTTCGAGTGTGCACAATGGTTAACTAAAGGTTGACCATTTTGACTCGAACCCAGGCTGGTCGACCATTGGTTGACTACTGTGGTCGACCATTTTGAACCAGCCTCGAGCCCATGGTTTTTTCACTGGTCTCAACAGCATGTTCCATTCTAACACGTGTTAAGCGCAGAAGGGAACCAGTGACACTTTAGCGAAAAGGTGGAAGGTTGACTAGACTACCAACGAGTCGTTCGGGCGAGTACGTCACTGCGCATGTGCGTTGCTAGTCTGTGGTCGACCGCAGGTGGACTAAAATGTGCGCACTCGAACTTGCTCAAAGACATATAAACTGGTCGACGGAACACATGAATGACATGGGAAATGTTCGGCCGTTGGGTTATTGGTTGCAATCATAAAATACGTGAATATTCATACTGCATTACGTATGTTCAGTGCATGCACGCTCGCTTACGCGCGCATACACATGCACAGTCATATACATGTCCACTGGACGGTTTTTGCATAGCGCCGGACACGATTGCATATGCAAAAGTGTCCGGAGCGTACAGTATTGCATGGCGGACACATTTGCATCTGACACCGGCCCCTAGTCCGCCAGGTGGGTAAAAACTCCGGTTTACCAGTCAAACAAGTGATGTATATCTGGCCCCTGAAGCCGTAAAAAGAGTCAATCTTTATGAAAAAGAGGTGTTTTAATTTTTGTCCTCACGCAATAACAACCACCTTTTGAAATGTACAAAAAAAGGCGAACCTACAGAATCCTATAGGATTTAAATAGAATTCCTTTAGAATTCCTATTGATTTTTCGTCACTTCTATAATACCTTAGCTTAATTCCTATAAACAAAATTAGTATGTTTTTTGTACTTGTCTTGGTCTGCTTTGAGGATCTTCGAACGGCGTTCCGCCCAAAAAGGTCTTGCCTTTGACCGCCGGCTAGCGCTTCGGTTTTACATTTTTACAGTTAAATTCCTCCTGCGACTTATAAATAGTTCTATAGTTCACTGTGATCGATTGCCCAGTAATCCTTCTCATACCACGTCTACCACCTCGGCCTTTTTTGGGTGGGTGTTTAGAAACAAGAATCGATCGTTTTCAATAATCATTGATCAACAAAAGACTAGCACCCAGTCCCCTCCCAGCCAGCCCCCCTGAACAAAGTTTCAGCGATTCTGTGACGTCATTCAAGCGGAAGCCGCAAGTATGACACCCAGGTTCGTAAACGTACGGTGGAGGCTGCAGTGGACAATGGAGATACAGGAACCTGGCTATGACTAAGTTTTGTCAAGAAACACACAACATGGAGACTGCAAGTTTACAAAACAACGGCGAACTGAAGTGAAAGTTGTTTTAGACATTCTTCCTGCGATCATTTGGTAGAATTTCCTTCGTTTAAGGTAAGTTCTATTTGAATAATACATTGTTACATTGAATTTTGATTAAATATTTGTAACATGATATTATCGGTGTTGGAACCAGTCGGACTAAACTTGACTGGTTTAGTTTTCGCTAGTTTTCTTTACTTTTTGCTGCTGTCAATTTACATGTATTTCATGAATTCCATTTCCATTTTCAATCAACAATGAAGTTTTTATCACTTTTGGTTTTTCAGACATCTGTATTGACAAGTGATGTATAATTATTTTATTTCTACCGTAACAGTTTCGGCGAAATATCACGTTCTTTGCTTTGGTCAATTTTGGCTCCTGCTTGACTGTTGTGAACTTGTGTTGGACTAAAAAATCAACAGTAATAAGTTTACAGTTACTAGTTAGTTGCCTAATAGTATACTGTAGTTGACAGATCAACATGAGGAATGATGATGTGGGGGGGGGGGGGGGGAGGAGTGGGGGTTGATAGTGAGGAGGTATTGTCAAGTGTCCTGACCAGGTTAAAACATTTAAGAATGGACGCACTCCCCAGTCCTTACTTATTAGGCCAGTGTTTTTATCATTGGGACAATAAACTTGGGACCGGACTAGTCTGTCGGTCATGGTCGGTCTTATGTCTGTTGAAGAGATGTACATTGTAATTAAAAGTAGAACCAGAAACTGAGGCACCATATAACGACGCGGTATGTTAACTTTGATTTCCAGAAAATCCAGCCATAAAGGAAGCCCCGAAATAACGAAAAGACCTTACAAAAAACCTGAAAATCGCCTACTGGCATGATTGGCTTGTCGATATGTCGAAAATGCAACATCACACACTTCAACTAATTATTTTTATGTTACAAACTGATTTTGAATGCTTTTTGGAGAAAACATTAAAGAAAAACTTGTTGTTTGATTTTGTTTATTTTTTTCTCGTTTTAGATACACACGGAACTTGCTCTGTCTTTGTATTGTACGTTGCTAACAGAACTTCCAATACATGTTCACATGCAACTTTGTACATGAGCATGAAATTAAACTGCAACTTTCTATAATTTTTTTCGGTTCAAAGTAATTTTATTTTTGAAACTTGTTTTCTTTTTTCAGATGATGGAGAATTTCTGCTGTACAGTGTGAACGAACATACATCGAGCACACAACAAGCACACATCCAGAGCAGACACACAATCTGTGTTACAGTCGTTGTGTGGACATTCTATACATCCTATTCGTCAACACTGTAAATAACACTCTGTTGACAGTTGGAAGTCCACATAGTGTTTCAAGTCCCTACATAACGTGGACCTCTTAAGTTCGCAGGTCCACACATGCAGCATTAAAACAAACCCACCCACATCAAGTAGACATCAAGCAAATTGTCTAGACACATTCGTGAGTCGGCAAGATGACACTTACACGTACCACAAAAATATCCGCTTCCCTACCTCTATGAAAACAACAGGTACACGGAGTTCGGATTCTACTGGTGCTTTATATCGGCAATGGTTGATTCATTAGATCTACAGCGGCAGTTATTTGCAGCATGTGAACATGGAGACCTGCCATCAGTGCAGGCAATACTCGATCAAGATGCGAGTGGGTGTGTGGACGCTGATGGAGGCGAGGGATACTCGCCTCTTCAGATCGCTGCTGGGAACGGTCATGAGGATATTGTACGAATTCTCCTCATGCGTGGCGCTTCTCTGGACCGCCAGAATCTATATGGTTGGACTGCACTCATGCAGGCAGCAAGTCATGGCCATACCAATATCGTTGCTCTTTTGTTGCAGAACAAAGCCGATCCCAACATCCGGAATAAGTTTGGGGCAACGGCTTTGACGGCTGCCGCCCATTATGGACACGTTTCAATCACTAGACTTCTACTCGCGCTCGGTTTTATCGATATGAACGAAAACGATGGTGACATCAACGGAGAGGCATTCACGCCACTCATGGCAGCCGCTATGAACGGACAAGAAATAATTGCGAATCTACTTTTTGAGAAGGGTGCAGATCAATTCCAAGTGCATCAACCGACAGGCTGGACACCATTAATGATGGCTTCTGTACGAGGGTTTTGCCATATGACAAAGATGTTGGTAGAAGGGAGAGGATGTGATCCTGATGTTACCAATATCCTCCATCGAACTGCTCTGGAGATCGCAATCCTACAGAATCATGGAGAAGTTCGGGAGTATCTTGATCGTAAGACAACAAACAGACCAAAACTTTGTAAGTCTCTTAGTTAGATTATGTTGTCATAAAATAATAAGGTCAGTCTAGGCTCACTCACTCCGTAGACCCAAGTGGCTACGTGAGATGAGCGTGAATTTGTGCTGCTCTCAGGGAAATTAAAGACGGATGTAAATCCATTTCACGCTGTTGAGCCAGTTCTATTGAATAAAGCCGGGCTCATACCTCCTGCGAATGCGATACAAATTTGACATCATAAATTTGCAACAACTAATTTGCACCAGTTGAATTGTGCTCAACTCTTGCGAAACTTTGGCTGCGAAAACAGCTGTGTGACGTCAAAAATCGATTCGCATTGCATTCGCAGGAAGTAGGAGCCCAGGGCTTTAAAACCCCTAGGAAGTTCCTGGGGTAATTATGTACCAAAATGTCACGTGCCCCCCGTGGTCATGCAATTTTCCTGGGATAATTAAACACACAGACATGTGTGCTAATCATCAGATCCAATTTCATAAAGCTACTGGCAGAAAATACTGCATAACGAATATCTTTGCTTAGCAACAAAATTACTTGAACAGCATTGTAAACTTTACAATGGAAATTTGGCTTGTACTAAGTTTCAGCTAAATGTAAAGCAAGGTTCCTCTACTTGGCCGCTTTTTGTGCTTGCAGGCTTTTAGAAATTTGAGCCCTAGTCAATTCCACACTCTAGCCACTTCAGCAGAAAGTAGTGCTGAAAGATGTTCTGCTAAGCAACAGAAAGCAGGATACCAGTCACTGATTGTATAATGCGAGATTCTAAAAACGTCTTTGTGCCTTACGAAACTGGGTCTTTACTACTCTTTACAAATTTTAATTAAAATAAAACTTGTGCCCTAAAATGTTAAAAAGGAAGGAGATTTAAAAAACATATGACAATTTATTCTAGAACTTCAATATGCCTTTGAAACTTTTTTTAAAGGAACACATTGCCTTGGATCAGTCGAGTTGGTCTTTGAAAAGCGTTTGTAACCGTTTGTTATAAAGTGCATTATGATTAGCAAGATGTTTTAAAAGTAGAATCCAATCATCCACACAAACATGACGCGAAATTGCATGGTTTTCATTTTACTTCATCGACTAATACGGTCGGCCATTTATGGGAGTAAAATTTTTGACTCCCATAAATGGCCGACCATGTTAGTTCGCTCAGTAAAAGGAAAACCACGCATTTTCGGGGCATGTTTTGTTTGGATCATCGTATTCTACTTTAAAACATCTTTCCAACCATAATTATGCATTTTATAACAAACGGTTACAAAACACTGTTTGTAGACCAACTCGACCGATCCAAGGCAACATGTTCCTGTAACAGTGTATTCATTTTTTTCCTCTTTTTTTGACAGTAACGGATAACAGTAAACCAGCGATTATTGAAGCAACTGAATCAGGTAAGGTTGTTATTGTTTGTATCCTCATTGAAAGAGAACCACATGAACACTGAACTCGACCTCTCTCTGTGCCCTCCTTTGGACACGATGTTTGATGATATTTGGTGACATGCTTGAATGGCCAACTACACGTGAAGGGCTATCATCTCTCTTGTTACTCATGTGTATCGGAAGATAAATGAATCTCGGAATATAATTTTTGTAAGACGCAGGTGAAAAACGTGGCCTTTTTATAAGTCCCCATGCGTCCATAAAGTTGACTCACAATTGTGCCATTGATAAATACACCAGTATTAATTATTTTTATCATATTTATACCATCACTGCCACAACACCACAAAACATCCACATCTTACCTGACTAACATTTATCTTGAGTTGTTTTTATCGGAAGAACTCTGTTTTAATGAAATATGTTTTTTTCAGTTTCGGTTTTGAAATGTATACATGTACTGTAGGCAGGGAGTTTGATATTTTCCTAGCTTTGATAATTTTAACCCTTTTGACCTTGTTTTTGATAATTTTTAAGGTGACATCAAACGTGTTCAACATATCGTAGATTCCAAGCCAAAACAGTGCAATAAGCTGTCACCAGAGGGCGCTACACCACTCATGATAGCGGCTATGATTGGAAGGGGTGACATTGCTGAGTTGTTGGTTCAACGAGGTGCTGATATTAACATGCAAGATGCTAAGAGTGGGTGGACGGCTCTAATGCAGGCTACATTCCATAGGTATTAAATAAACGATCTTATAGACTGGGTGCAGTGGCAGTGTTCTAGTACAGTGGGCTCCATAGGGCTTGAATTTGGGGTCAAAATCAACAAGACCGCTTGGTTCAGAATGAATACTGGACCAGGGGCCGATGTCATAAAGAGCCATGATTGTTCGTTACTGCAAGTCAATCGTGGTTGCTTAGTGATGTCACAATACAAATCACTATGGTAATACTGACATGTTGTCTTCCACAGACATATAATACCTATAGACCGACAGCAACTATGGAAATCAACGTCTGGATAGTGTAACTTGAACAGCACCCGACTATACCCAAACCATGGTTTTTATCACATTCTGAAAGGTTTTAGCCAGGAATTGGTAAAAGGGTGCTCAAATTTGCTGGAAATTAGTGTCCACAGTGTTCACTTACAATGCATTTTGTAAATGACAAATTAAAAATAGGTTGTCCAATGCGACTGGTGGCTGTGCACTGTGCTGTGAAAATGGCTATTGATTACCACCGATGCAACCATGCTTGGTAAGCTGGCTCCAAATAGTCGACTAGCGTAGTACAACTATTGAGTTCGAGCTACGGTAAAAGTTAGTCCTTGCACAAACTTGCCTGGTGCAAAGCTCTGACCAAAAGCACACATTTTCAAAATAGAACACTTTGTAACTGTAGGAAAGGCATTATATAAATGGTGTTATAAAGGTTTTCTCTGTCAAATTCGGCAAATGAGCAGCCAATTTCATTTCCATGCGTTCGAATTAAAGCTGTTTTGCCTCTCCAGTTGTTACTGCATTTCAAATTCAGAATTCGGCCATTCAATTTCGATCAGAGTCGAGTCAAATTCCTTTAGCACTATGTTCAATTTAGTAGATCGTCATTCTTTTTCGAGACACACACGCCTCAAGAAGCGACTGCGAATTTAAATGCTGCTTTGATACATTGTTAAATGGAATGATTGTTTTGTTAAATCGAATGACGCAACATTACATTTGACTAATCATAAAACAAAATTGAATTACCCTTTTGAGTCGCTTGATGGTTAAATTGGCTGCTCATTTTCCGAAATTGGCAGAGAAAACCTAAAAAAGTTTGACAGTGCCAAAGCTGGAGCCCAGTCTGAAGTTGTGATTTAAAAAAGGGACTTACATATATATTTTCGCTGCATTAATCTCCTAAATATTTTTGTTTTCACTACAGAAGGAAAGATTTAGTCAAGTTTCTTGTAGATGCAGGAGCAGATGTTAACATCCAGGCTAACGATGGCTGCAAGGCGTTAGATCTTGCTTTAGTTATTGTAATGAGTAAGTGCAATAGATATTTCTTTAGTTATTTTTATGAGTAAGTGCAATAGATCTTGTTTTAGCTATTGTAATGAGTAAGTGCAATGTTGGGCTTCTAAATTATCCTTGAAATTTCTGTTGATTTTTCTATGTGAATGCTGATAAGTTTATTTATTAGTTATTCATTTGTTATTATATAACACCCAAGCAGATCCTTGCCATTTGATTGGAGGATTGTCTGTCACGTGATAGCAAATAAAAGTACCATTGCACGCTGAGTCACTCACCGTGCTTTTTCGTTCCATCCGAAAAGTACCATTGCGTGCGCGTGCCTTTGGTAACGCAGCAGGTGTTACTGCAAGGCATAAAAATTAGTAAAATTTGTAGCATTCGGCTTCTACAATTAAAAATTTTAGGCCTACGCTTTGTTTTGAAAGTTGTATCTTTCAATCAAAATGACAAAGATCTACTTGGATGTTATATAAAACAAATAATGAATGTTTTTCATTCGTGCAATGGTGCGAATATGTTCATTCGTTGAAAGCTGGAATGTTCCATTCAACTCGGCTCCGCCTCGTTGAATAGAACATTCCATCTTTCAACTCATGAACATTATTCGCACCATTGCACTCATAAACATTCATTATGTGTATATTATTTTCTGGCAGGTACATGGAATGAAGCTTTAAAATTTACTTAACTTTTTTGTACTTTCAGATGACAATGACAAGGCAAACAATGAGTTGATTTCTCTCCTTGCTGCGGTTACCATGCCAACCAATGGTAATAAACCCAGTCAGGGTCACATGACTAAATCATCTACCTGGTCAATCAAGACAAGTATGAGTCAACTGAGTCAAGACTCGCCAAGAAATGGTTTAAAGGTAAGAATGGTCATCTTGGCTGTTAAGACTAATCCAGACTCAAGCTCTGGTGTTTCTGTTCATCATATTGGAAGTGTCGTGGCCGAGTTTAGGAGCAACGGACTCGAGCTCTGGTGTTTCTGTTCGTCATTGTGGGAGTGCCGAAATCTTACAAATCATAATATGATTTTGTTTTCAACAGGCATGGTGGTCTCGTATGTCCAATCGCTTCCGCAACTTGAAACTTTCTCGCACGCTGAGGGCTGGTCTCTCCTCCACTCCTCTTACCCCCTTTGAAGATGAGAATCAACTGTCGTCACCCACAGCAACGCTCAAGGTATCCCAAGATGCAATAGGAAAGGTAGCCCCCCAAGAGGATGATGGGAGAATACGAAGGAAGAGCAGTAGAGATCATGGGTCAGAGTTGAATAGGTCACGTAACAGTGGTAAGCAATTATTCACAATTTGAATGCAATCATTCACCATGTAACAGTGATAAGCGTTTAATGCAATCATTCACCATCTTTTCACTAAGTCCGTGTACACCCGCAGGATCGATAACTTAATGTTCCTACAACCATTCGGACTTTTCCAAAACTCTCTAAGTCCTAGTTGTTGTATCCTACTTGATATATCAGTGACAATCAACTAATAAGAGGTTTTGTGCTTTACCTTATAAATATCTGATCTTAACCTTAAAAGTAAAATTTTTTGTGTTTTTTTACCTACAGTTGGCCGTGATAGTGGACTAGATTTAAGTATGCAGTCATCCCAATCTATTGTGAGTGTAGAAATATTTCTCCTTAGCCATTCATTCCTTGAGATCTTTAAAGCCTTCACAGGGACCTTTAAGTTGAACAAAATGTAATGAAATAAAATATAAAATATTTAGGAAGGTTTCTATGACGTTTGTACAAAATAACACAAAAGTATTTTATCATGATCTTTATAAAATAAGACAATTGAGTTTTTACTCAAAATAAGACAATTCATTTTAAATGACATCTGCACAAAAGAAAAGTGAGTTTTTGACTTCTATATCGATTAGACAATAAAGTTTTATGACTTCTGTTCCGTGTAAGACAATAAAGTTTTTATGACATCTACACATAATAATACACTGGAGTTTTTAGGACCTCCAGTAGAAATACTTTTTTTTATTTGTAAAGACTTATGCACACAAAAAAAACGACACAGGAAATCCTACAGACAATTTGTTTTACCATTGCAAATAAAAATGACTTTTCAATTTTTTTTCCAGTCGATCATGTCTCCAGCTTCCCAGCAACCCAATGATAAACTTTTACCTGTCGTCCCACCTTTCTTGCCGCCACCAAACTTTGAGCTGCATACCTCGGACCGTTCAAGGAGATCCCATCACTCTTCCTCCAAGCCTTCATTGATGCAACTAGCAAATGGACAGGTGAATATTGGACAACAGTACAATAATGTTGGATAGCTGTAGAGTATTGGACAACTGTAGAGTTTTGGAGAGCTGTAGAATATTTGACAGCTGTAGAATAATATTGGACAGCTGTAGAATATTGGAACACTGTAAAATAATATTGGATGCCTGTAAAACGTTGGGCAATGCTGGGCAACTGTAGAATATCGGACAACTGAGTACAGAGTGTGGTTTTAACCCTAGCACATCAGTGATCAGGGCCCAATTTCATAGAGCTGCTTAAGCAGAAAATAGTGCTTAAAAATGTGTCTGCTGAGCACCACTAAGCAGGATACCATTCATTGTATATTTGTTTATTGGCTGGTCACCTTATTCTGGTACAAAAATCCCAGTCTTTATTTCTTCAGAATACTTGTATTCTGTGGAGTTTCTTTAATTTTCTATAAACCTTTGATCTCTTGACCTCTTACCCCTGGTTCCTGGTAATATTAACTTGGTTCGATCATTACAGGGCATTGGGTCATCAACGAGACCCCCAGGCAGGCCACCGACTAAGCTGATGTTCTCTCATCGTTCTGGTAGCAGCAGCGGGATCAGTCCTTCTAATTCAGCTCATTTCAGTAACACTGCGAGTCCTAACTCCTCTGCTGATGCTAATGCTATGAGTAAAGGTTTTGCGAATGCTAGAAGGACAACATTGAAGCTGAGGGAGGCTTCTGGAACATCCAAACTAAGTTAGTCTGATGTCAGATTATTAGTCTGGTTTTACTTTTTGAGTGACAAGCGGAAGAATAATCCGTAATAGGAGACTTTGGAACGCTAGGTGGCAGCAGACTTGCCAGGTAAATTTCCATTGTTTACGTAGTTCTGAGCGTGCGCACATGACCGAGAACAATGGATTTTACCTGGTAAGTCTGCTGCCACCAAGCGTCCCAAAAGTCTCCCATTGGACTACACAATCTGTGAAACGTTTCTGACAGTAACGTTTCTGAGATTTAAATTTGGCGAGATAAAAACGGATATCTTTTTTCCATAACCACATTATTTTGAAGTGAAATGTTTCTAAAAAATACTCTATTATATTGAAAAAACTGCTGTACTTCTAACCAAATAAGGTGTTTGCAATAATTGTAAAAGAGAAATTACAAAATGATACCTTCCTTTCAAGTAACCTGTACAGTCCCAAGTATCTGTATACTTCTTTGCTTAAAAGAGAAATTACAAAATGATACCTTCCTTTTAAGTAACCTGTACAGTCCCAAGTATCTGTATACTTCTATGCTTTTATTAAAAAGTTATCTTTTTATGTCTGTACAAAGGTTCCGTAGCTGAGCCATTGTTTACTCCAGTCTCCAACCATCAAGGAATCAATTCATTATCCAAACACCAACAAGAGAATGATAAACCAACAGCTGCAACCAAAAAAGCAAGGTAGGCTCAGAGTTGGTGAAGTTCGCCAGAGGTGATCACTCACTATATGCGACATTTACAATTAGCCCAATGGATATAACCAGCTGAGGTTTGCCGTGATACCATGTGTAAAACCTCTTGAGTAGTGGTGGTTCTGAGATGAACTGGCATGTTGTGGCCAAGCAGTCTAGTTCACCAGACCTTTAGGTCTTGTGTTGTCAGCAGCAGAGTGTGGGTTTGAATCCTGGTTATGACACTTGTGCCTTGAGCAAGGCATTTAACAATAATTGCTGTTATTTCCCATTACAGAATTGGTTTTGCTAGCAAAAAGTTGCTGGCAGTGTAAGCACTAAATTGACAAACCTGTATGAGAGATCGATCGGCCATCTGGCTCACGAGAGAATAGTGAAAAACTGATCACAATATTTCAAAGGATGCTTTCTACTATCATCATCATAAGACTGTGTAAATTTTAAGTAAATTTGTTTCTTACCAGTCCAGTAACGTTCCTTTAATGCTGGTCAGAAATACTTTCTAGCAGCAACAATAAGGCTTGGTGAACAATCTGCCTAAAGAGCTATCACATTAATTTTTGCAGATTTTTATTGTACGTATTCTTTCTTTTCTTTAATTTACAGATTGCCTCCGCTCCCTGTCACCCCACCCAATGTGAATCCAGCCAGTGCAAGCTCCGCCTCCTCTACAATATCAGGCTCTTTAAGCCAGTCTAAGCCCCGCCCAGTCAGTGGGATGTCTCGTAGTACCTCACCCACCTTGACCCCATCCCCATCACCCACACCCAAGGTGGTGGGTGTGGTTGTCAAGGAGGGGTCGCATCATAGTCAGGTGAAAGGAGGAGGTCATCCGGCGCCAACCCTTCAGAAGAAGACAAGCTCAAGTAGCGGCATTAGTGAAGATGGTAAGTTGAAGCTGTACAGGTTCAACCCTCATACTGTCTGACCATTCAATATCAATCAATGTGTCAACCTGCAATGTGGTGAATACACAGTCAACCCTCCAACTGTTTGACCATCAATATTAATCTATGTGTCTAGCTGCCATGTGGTAAATACACACCACCCTCCTACTGTTTGACCATTCAATATCAGTCAATGTGTTGGCCTGCAATGTGGAGAAAACACAGTCAACCCTCCTACTGTTTGACCATTCAATATTATTCAATGTGCCGGCCTGCCAAGAATAAGTGCTTACAAAAAATTCCATGCTTACCTCAAGTATATTTCATGGGTTAGCAGGAATAGTGGTTTGTGCGTGTGAGTACTCCACATTACCCGGCATTCTTTGCTTACGCAGCTAGCGCAGAATTTTGGCGTTTGCAAAGTTAGCAGAGAAAAGTGATTGCAAGCACAGAATCTGTATTAAGGATAGCCTTAAAGTTTGGGCCCAGATCTATTGAGCTTGCATTCCTAACATGTACAACCTTTTGTCAACCTTTTTTCCCCCGGCTACACTGTGAGAATGACCCCTCACACTGGGGAAATGGACCCTTCCCATGAAACATGCTAATCACATTCGCGCATGCGTACAGACCCTGTTGGTTGGCAAACGCCATAGAGTTGTGCACTAAGCAGACGCGCAATGGCGTCTGCGTCAGGCACCCATTAGCCGTGTACAAAACAGCGCGATGTTCCCTCCTTTTGGCAACCAAAACGTTAGTGCGCACGCGCTATGTGCAATTTACATATTTCATGGGTAGGGTCTATTGTATTGGCTCCTGTGATGTGAGTCGACTGCAGTGTGTATGTTGTTATAGAGTAATTCAAGGCCTTATTATGAATTTGGTTTTCTTTTCAGATGAGCTTTCAGCGTTACTTCGGAAGTTGTCCTTGGAGAAATATGCTCCAATATTTGAAGAACAGGAGGTAAGACATTTCATTGACTCTGAATTTTGTCTTATTATCTCTAAGAAAATCATGTGAAAACAGAAATGTTACTGTTTTGCCTTTGAGGAACTGGTAACTGGTAAGTTTCTGTATGTGTCATGGCCCTTTAGTTGATGGTCAATGTCCTCTTCCAGGGGGAGAAAACGGTAGAGAATCCTTCCTCCATTTCTTGGTTGTAGGAATTATGAATGAGGGAAGTAACAACAACTAAAGATGCCGAATTTGTTTTAATTTTGTTTAAGTCTGTTTGCCATGTTTTTGTTGTTGTTGTTGTTGTTGTTGTTGTTGTTGTTGTTGTTTTTTTTGCCTAGTTGTTTATCTTAACAGCCCCGTCAACCCAGCACTGATTTCTTTATTTTTGTTTATCCGACTATAGGTGGATATGGAAGCATTTCTGAGTTTGAATGAATCGGATCTAAAGGAGATGGGTATAGCAAGCACTGAGCCACTTCAGCAGATACTCGGTGCTATCACAGAGCTAAAGGATGGCAAATATATCAAGAAATACTCCCTCCCTGATGCGACTATGGTGGGATATAGCATGGCTAAATAAACCAAGGTACTATCACAGAACTATAAGATGGCAAATATATCAAGAAATACTCCCTCCCTGATGCGACTATGGTGGGATATA
Organism: Asterias rubens; assembly: GCF_902459465.1. NCBI lineage: Eukaryota > Metazoa > Echinodermata > Asteroidea > Forcipulatida > Asteriidae > Asterias > Asterias rubens. The sequence continues at coordinate 18,553,040 of NC_047065.1, read as the reverse complement.
GCATGGCTAAATAAACCAAGGTACTATCACAGAACTATAAGATGGCAAATATATCAAGAAATACTCCCTCCCTGATGCAACTATGGTGGGATATAGCATGGCTAAATAAACCAAGGTACTATCACAGAACTATAAGATGGCAAATATATTCCTTCTAGAAATGTATGTTCAAAATCTAAGTCTCTCCTTGCATGCCTTGTCACTTCCACCCTTTATGTGGAGGTCAGTCATTCCAAGTACGTGGAATGGCATACATGAGTGGGTTAAAAAGCAGTCACAGTTGGGCTAGTCAGAAGCCATATGAACTGATAGGCCTGTTTCATACTTCTTGCGAATGTGAAAGAATTTTGATGTTACATGGCTGTTTTCGCAGCTAATGTTTCGCAGGAGTTGAGCACATGTCAACTGATGCGAACTATTTGTTGCAAATTTGTGACATCTTAAAGCCATTGGACCCTTTCGGTTCAGAAAATAAAAAAAAAGTTCACAGATTTACAAATAACTTACAGGGTTTACAGAAGGCAATGGTGAAAGACTTCTCTTGAATTATTATTCCATGAAATGCTTTACTTTTTGAGAAAACAGCAAAACAATATAAATTCTCGTTAACGAGAATTACGGATTTATTTCAAACACATGTCATGACACGGTGAAACGCGCGGAAACAAGGGTGGGTTTTTCCGTTGTTTTCTCCCGACTCCGATGACCGATTGAGCCTAAATTTTCACAGGTTTGTTATTTGATATAGAAGTTGTGGTACACAAAGTGTGGGCCTTGGACAACACTGTTTACTGAAAGGGTCCAATGGCTTTAATTCAGATCGCAATCACATTTGCAGGAAGTGTATGAACCAGGCTTTACCTGCCGTGTAGCCAGGAATCACATCTAAGTTTATGATACAACCTGTTTGTTCACAACTCTATAGTTTGCAAACCAATAGTGTTTGTACACATACATTTACATGAATGCATTAAGCATACAGTATTTCAAGGCAAGGACTTAATGCTACGAGTGTTTTCTTATGCTGCAACATTTCTTACTTACATGTACATGTATGTATGTATTTTTATTTATTGTTTTTACCTGTTTACAATTAACTGATAAATTACTAATCAGACGGCATTATTATACCATTACAAGGCCTTAAAGGCAGTGGACACTATTGGTAATTACTCAAAATAATTATTAGCATAAAACCTTAATTGGTAACAAGTAATGGGGAGAGTTTGATGGTATAAAACATTGTGAGAAACGGCTCCCTCTGAAGTGCCATAGTTTTCGAGAAAGAAGTAATTTTCCATGAATTTGATTTTGAGACCTCAGATTTAGAACTTGAGGTCTCGAAATCAACCATCTAAACGCACACAATTTCGTGTGACAAGGGTTTATTTTTCTTTCATTATTATCTTGCAACTTCGACGACCGATTCAGCTCAAATTTTCACAGGTTTGTTATTTTATGCATGTTGAGATACACCAAGTGAGAAGACTGGTCTTGAACAATTACCAATAGTGTCCACTGTCTTTAAACTTCATTGGTTTATTTCCTCCCTATACTAAAGCACTGTACAGGGGCTTTTTGAATCCTGTTTAAACTTCCACTTGAGTGGGATTTGAACCTGTTACCCCAGCAGTGTTGTACTTTTCTTTAGGGGCTACTTTAAACTTTATGCAAATTGTATTCACATTGTTTTATTAATGACTAAAGAATAACTTTGATACATGTTTTCAGGCATTACCAACATTTATATATAAATTGCATCTAATGTATGTAATACATGTACATACATGTATGTATGATTGAATGTATACAGTCGACAGGAATGCGTGTTAAGAGGGCAGCAAAACAAAGAAACACAAAGCAGTAATGAGATTCAACAATTCACAGGGTTGAGAGATACATGCATGCTGGTCTACTTACTGACAAAATGTGTCGGCATGTAACTCATTCCAAGGCTGACATGAACGTAAAATGTATTTGCCGATTAGTCCATGTTTAACATGTTTTATTTATTCATTTATTAGGCTTGGAACACTTTCAGCTGGTTCCGCCTGTTTTTCTGTGCCATAGAAAACTCAGACACTCTGAGTCTAGAGCTGAGCAGTTTGTTCATGTTTTCTCTTTATTATCAAGTTTCGTGTTTGATGTATGTTTATTCATAAGATATGCAAATGTACATGTAAATGTGTATAAATGCCATTTTGTTTTGATTCATTCACTGTATTTTGAAAATGGTTGATTAGTTTACAATATGGGCTCACATTTTCTTCAAAGACATCAAGCACACCACATCGTGCTTAGGTGAACCAGGTTACCAGCCAAACTTTCTTATGGCTGTATATTGCTTGTGACTGGTCCTCAGCTTATTCTTGCATGCTTAGCTGTTAAATTTGTTAAGCACCATTTTCTGCTTAACAGCTTTATGAAATTGGAGCTTGTGTGTAAATAATCATCAACAAATTACAAGTATCAATATTTTTTTCAAAATGTTGATACCTGTAAGTGTTTGTAAAATGTACACAGACTTTTCACCAGTTAGTCATCACTCAACCAACCTCTTGGCTTTATACTGTGAAGAACCAATGTGGACACAAAGACATGTAGGCCTAAGGATCTAGCGCACATAATGGGCCATTGAACAACCCCCACACTATTCACCCTACACACAAGGGAACCCTCATCTAGTGACGTCAACACAAAAAGCGCACAATTTCAAAATCACGGACAAAGTGTAAGCCTAAAGTTCAATTACCATGTTCAGCACTGTATGAAGACATAGCTCAAGAGATTTTGATTGATTTTAAAAAGTATAATTTTATTATGTGTCACAATCTCTTTGACTGAATGATTCGTTTAAAAATAAATCACTCCGCGTTTTGACTAATCAAGTATCTTCTTGAAGTTTTAGAATCTCGGATGAAAGAAAGAATCCTTGCTTTTAGATTATTTGACCTTGTTACTAGTTAATTTACTGTTGTTCCTAAAACAACCATGTTGTACTGGCACGACATGTTCACTTCCAGCTGAAGTTCTTCATATCTTTTATATTGTACATCAATTGTTTATTTATGTTTTGTATTATAAATTATTCCTGCTGTACATGTTATGTAGGTACTTCATTAGAAATTTATATATTTTTTATGTCTTTTTCTACCTCGGAAGAGATTGTATTCTCTTGTGATAGCACAAAGTAAATTGTTTTCTGTAGATTTTAATGCTTTTTTATTCATAAGTTATCAGTAGATTGTTATTATTCAGACAATAATCCTGTGCCTTATTTAATACTGAATAGTGAAAGATTCTAATCTTCATCTCATACAATACTAGACAAATTTCCAAGACATCAAAAACACCAGTCACTGGTTTATTTCTTGAATAAAATTTGTATGAGAAAAACATTCAAGGTTTACCTCTTGTGTTTCTTTTGAGGAAATGCCCCAAAGACAGTTAGTCTTTAAAATCATTCAACACAAACCTTTTGCATTACTGAAAAAAATAAAATACCCAATGGCTTATCCTCTCAAAATTGTCCTCTTACTCTTACCCTAACACTAAATATTTACTTCTTATATTTCTTAACCCTAACCCCAACCCTTACCATATAACCATCACCATCAAGCCCTGCCCTTTGTATTTGTAACCCTTAACTTCAAACCCTTGTCTTAGCCATAGATCTAATCCTTGATTCTTAACCTTAGCCCTAACGCTTGTGATTCTTGGTTACCCCTAAAAATGCTTATCCCTATATTCAACCCCAACCCTACTGTAAACCCTAGTCTTGTGGTTCATGACCCTAACCCTTATGCACTGTATGATTCTGAACCCCAACCCTCATGCTAACCTCTTCTAACACTAACCCTAACCCCTTGTATTGTGACCCTAACCCTCAGGCTTAACCCCTTGTTACCAAAACATATTCACCCTTATAATCGTAACCCTAATCCTCCACACTTATCCCTTGTAACCCTAACCTTCATGCTTACATGTACCTCTTCTAACCTTAACGATTACCGCTTGTAACCCTAACCCTTCACAAGTTTCTTTTGTGAACACTCAAGTTGAGTTTCTTTTTGGAAAACACTCATGGTTCCCTTTGATACTTCTGCGTTCTTCGTTTGTTTGGGGAGGGCGGAGGGGGTGGTGGTGGAAACAACACTCAAAACAGTCTGATGATCATTAAACAATGTTGTGTATCTTTTTAATGAAAAATACCCGTTAAAAACTTATTTAGTATTACTAAGGATATGTTGTACTTCAGTTTACAGTTTGACAAATATAAAGTTTAATGAAATCACTTTTTTTTCTTCTTACACTTAAAAAAAAACTCCTTTAAAAATAACATTGATTAAATTTAACTACCAGGCAATCCGATTTAGACAGATTCTACACAAGTAGTCCTCACTCCCCACCCCCCCCCCCCCCCCCAAAAAAAAGGTTTTAAATAAATACAAAATTACAAAGCCATGCAACTACAGATTTTTACATCTACTGTTCTGTATTTCTATTGGTATTTGTGATAAAAAACAGCAAAACAAATGTTTGTGTTTGGTGTAATTAAAATAATAAAACAGAGAGTTAAACATGTTAAATGATTTTGACAGCATAAAATATGATATTACCTATGATTAAACTTAAATGAAATAACGTAAACAAATCAATCAATTTGTAAACAAAACAGTTACACTTTTTTTTTTTCTCTAGTTCTTTTTAAATATAGAATCTAAAATGTGTACATACTTTTCAAAGAGCTACAAACATAATAAATATAATTGTCTAATTTGGAGTCTGGTGCTTTATACACTTATTCTGCTCTCTTGGTTGGTAATCAGTTTACAATCAGCTAACTCTATTTTCTCTTTAATAATTAGGGAATAACGGTGCGAGGACTCGGTCTTCACTGCGTTGTAATGACCGGGTTGGTGGCTGGCGCTGTTAACGGACCGAGCCAGAGGCGAGGTCTGCTAACAGCACCAGCCACCAACCAAGGTCATTAACACGCAGTGAAGACCGGGTCCTAACACTGTTATTCCCATTAATAAATACCTTTTAACGAATTAAACGGTTAATATTGTCCAAATTTTTTTACTTTTCTCTCGGCGTGACTTATCATTAATATCATAAAATCTCTCTTGATTATGAGTAATGGGGAGAGGGTGATAGTCTTAAACATTGTAAGAAACAGCTCGCTCTGAAGTGACGGAGTTTTCAAGAAAGAAGTAATTTTCCACGAGTTTGATTTCGAGACCTCAGATTTAGAATTTGAGGTCTCGAAATCAAGCATCTGAAAGCACACAACTTCGTGTGACCATGGTGCGACAAGGGTGTTTTTTCTTTCATTAATACCTCGCAACTTCAACTTGAGTTACACCAACTGTGAAGACTAGTCTTTGACAATTACCAACAGTGTCCAGTGTCTTTAACTCGCTGCAAGAAGTTACAGGGTCGCAATGCACAGCTCAAAAAGCCCAATCCTCATAGCGTGCCAGGTGTGTTTTGGGAACAGATAATATCTATGACGAAGAAGATCTGATGCCTGGTGGCAGGTTGCAAAGTTGTAACAAATCTTCAAACTCTTTTTCTTCTTTTGTCGCACAGATTAAGGGACATCTGTAATTGAGAAGGTACAAATTATGAAACAAAGAATTTTCTGTTAAAAACCTAATCAGATTTGAAAACTAAATTATTGGAAATATTATTACACTACAGTAGTTGGAAAATGTGACACTTCTGTCAGTGTCTTAATATTCAATGAGACTCAAGGCTGAGTTGAATATGGCACGAGATATTCTTCAGTATTCCATGAACGCAAGGGCAATTTATTTCCACGCAAAACTGATGTGTAGCTTAAACAGTGCATTACAACAGGGTTTGATACGGGACCGTGCAATATAGGTTCATATAGGACTCTTGTTTCTAACAATTAACCAGTCAAAATTGAAAATTGCTTGGTCATTATGCCGCCATCTTAGTGATAAAACAATCGTGAAACAATGGAAAATGCACATCTTTGTACACGCAGCCTACAGAACAAGCCAATGAGCACCCTTCTTTTGACCTCGAGTCCAGAGTGCCTTAAGCCCGGTTCATACTTCATGCGAATGCAAAGCGAATTTTACGTGAGTTTGATGTCACAACTCTCCTTTCGCAGCGATATTCGCAAGTGAGTTGAGAAGAGTTGAACTGCTGCGATTATTCGTTGCGAATCTGTGACTTCAACATTAGCTTCGTATTCGCAGGAAGTATGAACCGGGCTTATCTCCCATGACATCATATGCATAAAGTTTAAGATCACAAGAATTATAGAGTAATAAGAGAAGAGACTTACAGGCTGGTGGAGGTCTCGGTGCTTGCATTCGCATTCTTCTCATTGGCATACCATTTGGTGTCTGTCGAGAAAATAGCATCACAATTATCATGTTCATAGATTATTCTTTATAATAAAAACTTGCTTTAAAAAGAGTCATTTGGTTGGTGTTAATATTAATACTAACAATATTAAAGACTTGTTTTGCGCACATATCCACCCTGCTGAGTGTTCAATCCACCCTGCTAAATTGTTCAATCCACCCTGCTAAATTGTTCAATCCACCCTGCTGAGTGTTCAATCCACCCTGCTGAGTGTTCAATCCACCCTGCTAAATTGTTCAATCCACCCTGCTGAGTGTTCAATCCACCCTGCTGAGTGTTCAATCCACCCTGCTAAATTGTTCAATCCACCCTGCTGAGTGTTCAATCCACCCTGCTGAGTGTTCAATCCACCCTGCTGAGGGTTCAATCCACCCTGCTGAGTGTTCAATCCACCCTGCTAAATTGTTCAATCCACCCTGCTGAGTGTTCAAGGCGCAGTCAAACCCCAAAACAAACGAAAGAAAACCGACACAACATAATTAGTCCTTGAAAACCTGTGACATACTAAAAGATAAGTTTTGAGAAGAGATTTGAGTTTTGTGGTACAAAGACAAGATCTAAGATGAAGTGGTAGAGTTCTATATGCGTGGCGCAGCTGATGTTGTTGAAGTCTGGCTAAGTAATCATAAACAAAATATTTGCATTCCTTCACAGATGGTTTTACAAATATTTTACTCTGTCTTGTTAAAAAATTTAAAATATTTACTTACAATTGAAACTCGTTCAACTTTTGAGAATTCCACTTCAAGGTCTTGCTTTAATACAGCAGCCCGAACCTGTAATTATAATAATCTAATTAATTACAAGTTGTTATACAAGCGGGAAAAAACATTGCTCATAAACAGACTTATATGAAAATGTAGTTAAAAAAAGAAGGCGACGAGTGAAGGTCAAAGTGAAATGTAGAATACTTACCTCTCTGCTACCAAGGCCATGAAACAGGAAAATAAACACACCCTGTAAAGAAAAGCAAAAGAAAACCTTTCAATTTCATCTAAGTAAATAAAAATAAAATAGAAAAATAGTTTATAGTCTGATGTTACTAGATCTTGTCTTTGTACCAGTAATTTCCAATCTCTTCTCAAAACTTATCTTATGTCACAGGTTTTCAAGGACTAATTGTGTCGTGTCTGTTTTTTTTTCTTTTGTTTTGGTTTTGGTTTTACTGCGCCTTTAACACCCAGCAGGGTGGATATGGGCACATAACAAGTCTTTAATATAATTATTAGTATAAGTATCTGTTATTCATTTGGTATCTTTGTTACAAAAAGTGTCCCCATGGTTGTGGCTGTGCACAAATGCAAGACTGGAGAACACCAAACTAAAACTTGTATAGACCTTCGCAAATACCATTGTGCAAGCGCAAACTGTTCGAAAGAGGTACATGCTGATCTAGCTAGTGATCAAATTTGATAGTTAGCTAGACCAGCATGCACATCATTCCACGTCTATTGTGCGCGTACCGAGTATTTGCGATAAGGTCTATGGACAACTAGTCCAAATCACGATACAACGCCCTCTATATCCACCAAGAAAAGCGTATAAAAGGCAGTTCAGCATTGGACATGGTCACCAGTCTGAAGAAGCTCTTAGCTTAGGAGTGAAACGTAACTAACTAAAGTTCAGCATTGGACATGGTCACCAGTCTGAAGAAGCTCTTAGCTTAGAAGTGAAACGTAACTAACTAAAGTTCAGCATTGGACATGGTCACCAGTCTGAAGAAGCTCTTAGCTTAGAAGTGAAACGTAACTAACTAAAGTTCAGCATTGGACATGGTCACCAGTCTGAAGAAGCTCTTAGCTTAGGAGTGAAACGTAACTTACTAAAGTTCAGCATTGGACATGGTCACCAGTCTGAAGAAGCTCATAGCTTAGAAGTGAAACGTAACTAACTAAAGTTCAGCATTGGACATGGTCACCAGTCTGAAGAAGCTCATAGCTTAGGAGTGAAACGTAACTAACTAAAGTTCAGCATTGGACATGGTCACCAGTCTGAAGAAGCTCATAGCTTAGGAGTGAAACGTAACTAACTCAAGTTCAGCATTGGACATGGTCACCAGTCTGAAGAAGCTCATAGCTTAGGAGTGAAACGTAACTAACTAAAGTTCAGCATTGGACATGGTCACCAGTCTGAAGAAGCTCATAGCTTAGGAGTGAAACGTAACTAACTAAAGTTCAGCATTGGACATGGTCACCAGTCTGAAGAAGCTCATAGCTTAGGAGTGAAACGTAACTAACTAAAGTTCAGCATTGGACATGGTCACCAGTCTGAAGAAGCTCTTAGCTTAGGAGTGAAACGTAACTAACTAAAGTTCAGCATTGGACATGGTCACAAGTCTGAAGAAGCTCATAGCTTAGAAGTGAAACGTAACTAACTAAAGTTCAGCATTGGACATGGTCACCAGTCTGAAGAAGCTCTTAGCTTAGAAGTGAAACGTAACTAACTAAAGTTCAGCATTGGACATGGTCACCAGTCTGAAGAAGCTCTTAGCTTAGGAGTGAAACGTAACTAACTAAAGTTCAGCATTGGACATGGTCACCAGTCTGAAGAAGCTCTTAGCTTAGAAGTGAAACGTAACTAACTAAAGTTCAGCATTGGACATGGTCACCAGTCTGAAGAAGCTCATAGCTTAGAAGTGAAACGTAACTAACTAAAGTTCAGCATTGGACATGGTCACCAGTCTGAAGAAGCTCATAGCTTAGAAGTGAAACGTAACTAACTAAAGTTTAGCATTGGACATGGTCACCAGTCTGAAGAAGCTCATAGCTTAGGAGTGAAACGTAACTAACTAAAGTTCAGCATTGGACATGGTCACCAGTCTGAAGAAGCTCATAGCTTAAGAGTGAAACGTAACTAACTAAAGTTCAGCATTGGACATGGTCACCAGTCTGAAGAAGCTCATAGCTTAGGAGTGAAACGTAACTAACTAAAGTTCAGCATTGGACATGGTCACCAGTCTGAAGAAGCTCATAGCTTAGAAGTGAAACGTAACTAACTAAAGTTCAGCATTGGACATGGTCACCAGTCTGAAGAAGCTCATAGCTTAGAAGTGAAATGTAACTAACTAAAGTTCAGCATTGGACATGGTCACCAGTCTGAAGAAGCTCATAGCTTAGAAGTGAAACGTAACTAACTAAAGTTCAGCATTGGACATGGTCACCAGTCTGAAGAAGCTCATTGCTTAGAAGTGAAACGTAACTAACTAAAGTTCAGCATTGGACATGGTCACCAGTCTGAAGAAGCTCATAGCTTAGAAGTGAAACGTAACTAACTAAAGTTCAGCATTGGACATGGTCACCAGTCTGAAGAAGCTCATAGCTTAGAAGTGAAACGTAACTAACTAAAGTTCAGCATTGGACATGGTCACCAGTCTGAAGAAGCTCATAGCTTAGAAGTGAAACGTAACTAACTAAAGTTCAGCATTGGACATGGTCACCAGTCTGAAGAAGCTCATAGCTTAGAAGTGAAACGTAACTAACTAAAATACAATGTACATGTAAGTATTACTCTACATTGTTTTGGGAACTTGAAAAACAAACTTCCTAACTCATGATTATCAACTTATCAACTAATTTATTGACAAACTCAAACTGACCTGGAGTGAGTTCAGCACAGTGAAGCAGTAAGCTAACTCCACGATGTCATAGTTGACTTGTAGAATAGCAAAGACCCAGGAGATCCCTAGGAATGGCAGTAGGATCGCTGAAGCACGGAGACTGGAACTAGAAAATAATAAAGTGACATTTATTTACTCATAACCAAACACTTGAAAGGCAAAGATTTACTTTGGTTTTCAGAAAGAAACAAATGTTTTAATCCATTTCAAAAGGTGGTAGCAATTTTGAAATTTCACTGAAAGTCTGGAGCGGTTTTCCCACTTTTTGTCCAAGAATAATTTGTAATTGAATGACACAATCTGAGAAACAGTGCATGCATGAAACATGAAACATTAAGCTGTCATGACCGGGACTCGAACCCACTCTCTGGTGATCAGAAACAGGAGAGCTTGAGTTCGGTGTGCTTAAAGGAACACGCTGCCTTGGATCGGTCGAGTTGGTCTTTGAAAAGCATTTGTAACCGTTTGTTATAAAATGCATCTTTCTGGCTAGAAAGATGTTTTAAAAGTAGAATACAATGATCCACACAAGTATCACTCAAAATTGCACGGTTTTCCTTTTACTTTTAAATGGCCGACCGTGTTTGTCGACAAGGTAAAAGGAAAACCACGCAATTTCAAGTGATACTTGTGTGGATCATTATATTCTACTTTTAAAATATCTTTCTAATCATATGCATTCTAAAAAAAACGGTTACATACGCTTTTCAAAGACCAACTCGACCGATCCAAGGCAACGTGTTCCTTTAACCCCTCAGCCATGACATGGCATATATTCAAAGCTTGATAAATCTTGGTTTATATGAAATTAGTTAACTAAAAGTTCACAAAGACGTAACAATGGATTTACTAGATTTACTAGATGTCGTCTTATCTTACCTGTGGAATTTTGTCTTTTCGTACATGTCGGACAACTGTTGGGTGTTTTTCCATACAATGTAAAGGATCCATAAATTCACCTACAAACACATAAAAATAAAAAAGGTTTTAAAACTAAGATCAAATTATTCCACTATTTTATAAGGAAACCGACGTATGTTGAATACAAAATGTATAGACATGATAGAGTTGAAGTTCTAACGTAGCAAATTCAGAACTTATGAAGCATTTTTTGTCTAATGAATATACAAGTTATTGATGGAAAATCAACTACCCTGTTCATTTGTGCTGGGCAGAAAATTGTTAAGCAACAAGAAACTAAGCCATGGTAGTGATAAAAATGTAGTAGCTGAATTAGTGTAATAATCTGACAGCAAACTTACCAGGATAATGAAAATACAGGGTCCCACAAACATCCACACAGCTCCATTGTCAATAGATACCCAGCATCTAAAACAATCAACAAACAAATAAAATGGAGTTCATTTATTTGTTTAAAGCCTGGTTCATACTTCCTACTCCCTACGAATGTAATACAGTGGTTGCGTCACATGGCTGTTTTCGCTGCAAAAGTTTTCGCTGCAAATGTTTCGCAGGAGCACATTTCAACTATTGCGAATTATTTGTTGCCAATTTGTGACGTCAAAATTGGTCATCGCAGTAAAAAAAAATCATTGAAAGAATGTTTAGGTCCATATCACTTTCTGTTGACTAGGGATCAACCAACCATAATGATTCGAGTTTGCTTGAAGATAAACAAATATGGACTAAATTGACGCAAAGAATTGCATTATGTAATCAAGCAAGATGACTGCAGCCGATTTAACGAAATGCTAGGATTAATCCTATTTCAAGCTGAGACGAGTAACTAGTCCTGACTAAGGACAGGTTCAACGTGTCCTACATCTATGGTTACGGAAATTAACTTGTCCCAAGTCCTACAATTAATCCTAAGTTAGGAAAAGTTTGGTAAAATCTACAGGTGGTGGTTTGAACTTACGTGTCTGCAGTGCCGTAACTTTCAAATGCAATGGAGAGTGTCACACCAACAATCATGACAGGCAAACCTGGGATAAAAATTACAAAGTTACATTCCATTCATTGAATTCTTCAAAGTGAATGCATCTTTAACGTGGATTCAAAACACCAAGAAGGGGGAAATCAGTGTTACTTTGTCTTGATCAAAAGTAATTTTTCACATTGTGAGACTAAAGCATGTATTGAAAGACATTTCAAAAAGATTTAATTATAATAATGCTTGTGTAATAGATGGAAACTTGCATCGGGGATAAAGAATATTAATTTTGGTTTTTACCCATAATTATTTTCACTGGCAGTGTTAATAGCTGCCCAAAAAATACCTGTAAAAATTTCCCTGCAACTAAACAAAAGAGACTTACCCCAACCGATAATGAGGTAATATCGAGACTTCTGTCTGAAGTAATTGCCGACAGGATTCTTAACTTCAACTAAGAGATGAATTCCCTCAACAAGCATCCAAGCGAATGATGCAGTGTAGAAATAATGTAGAATGATTGCAATGGAGGTACATGCAGTCTACAGAGCGAAGGAAAGATCAAATAGTAACATTAGCAAAATTAAACAAAAATAATTTTTACTTTAAAGTGTTTTCAATTATCAAACTAAACCCCAGTTCATACTTCCTGCAAATGCAAACGCAATACCAAATTTGACGTCACATATTCGCAATGAATAGTTTGCATCAGTTGACTTGTGTTCAAATCGCTGCAAAACATTTGCTGCGAAAACAGCCATGAGACGTCAAAACTAACTTCGCATTCGCATGGCAAACAAGTATGAACCAGGTTTAAGGCATAAGGTGGAGTTATACATGTAGTTTGCTTATTTATAGGCAAACTGATTAAAGTCACCTGGAAGTGGTATTTTTTCAAAATAAAGCTTTTGTCACTAATATATGTGTTTTGATGAGTGGAATGTGAATAAACAGTTAACTAAGGTTTTAAAAAATCAATTCTTATGTTATTTACAAATTTAAGAGTAGACCCCGACCCGAGAGGGCGCTGTTTGTGACGTCAATCGAGGCAGACTTTGCCTGTAATGCGTAGAATAAACACAATTGCAAAGTACATGTACGAACCAAGTCGTGAGTTTGTACGTTTCAAAAAAAGATTTTTTTTTTTTTTTCCGGCAATGCCGACCAGGTGTATTGCTGCTGAATGCAGAAAAACACTTTTTGAAACGTACCAACTCACGACTTGGACGTACATGTACTTTGCACGTGTGTTTACTATACGCATTGCAGGCAAAGTCTGCCTCGATTGACGTCACAAAAGGGGTAGGCGGAGTCAGCCCCCCAAACAACTTTATATATTTTTTAAACATATAAATCGTGACAATCAATTACTAAAAAAATTGTTTTATTGTTCGTAAGCATATACACTTATGATTGAAGGAAAAAAAATTCTATTTCCAGGTGACTTTAAGAAAGATATAATAAAGTCACATGTCAAAGTATAAGGATGTAGTCATCCATCAAGAGCCTGGCTGGTAGAGCAGAATGCACTACCTTCCCAACTTTTATACAAAGCAATTAAGGTTTTAAGTGCCCTACTCAAGGGCACAAGTGTCATGACCGGGATTCAAACCCGCACTCTGCTACTGACAGCACCGGAGCTTAGGTCTGGTGAACTACATGAACTTAACCGCTTGGCCACACCACGACAACAAAATCGAGATCAATTAGTTCTTTTCAGAACCAACACTTTTGTTTTCATGGTTGCACCCCCAGGTTTACAACTACAATTTTAATCCTCGCCACGCAAAGCTTAAAACATCACTTAATTGAAGCTAAAATTGCACAATTGCTAAGCTTGATTTATGATAAACCATGGCCGCTGAACTAAGCTAAGCGCCTTACCTCATCCTGCTTAACGACTGGAATGATAAGATAAGCAGCCTTTGCTAGCATCATCGCTACTATAAGATTGATGTGAATCACGTTGACGATCGTACGTAACTTGCTGTCAGAAACGAAAAACAAAATCATCATAATAAAATGTGATTTTAATTTCTAAATAAAGTTATAAAAAATTGCTTAGGTCAGCTAATAGATTTTTCATAGGACAGTATTAATCTTGCAACAGGTCTTCTCATCAGTCATTGGGGGGAGGGGAGAAACCCCAGCCGCTCAGAACCCTAATTTGCTTTCATCCCCCAAGTTGGAATCTAAAGATGCACAAATGAGTTTAACACTAAATTATACAGCCACACCCCAAACTATGGCTTAGCCCCCCGCTTGCAAGGCTATAGTGTAGCATTGCTAAATAAGTCTTGAACCATTGGATTATTTGAGTTTTCATTCAAACTTTGACCATAAATTTTAATTACTAATACTAAAGATGATGGCATATGTATGTCAGCAATAACTTTTAATGAATTACTAAAGACACAAATAATTTACATTCATTGATATAATTTTTAGAATGTAATGTTTAATACCTGACACAGATATAGACAAGCAGTAGGGATATAAGAGCCAGCATTGAGAGTCCGTTACCAGCCCATGACACGTACTGTAGAATGGCATCATGTTCACTTGGTACCTACAGAGTCACAGAAATAGTCAGTTACAGAAATGCACCTCTTTATTTATTCCGGTTTCAAAACCCAAAACATGATCGGTAGGATTGAGGGTAACACTGATATGACCTGGACCCAATTTCATAGTGCTGCTTAACGGTAAGCAAGTTGTTGTGCTTACTGTAGCAGACAAATTTGCTAAGGTGCAAGCGTATTTCACCAGTAAGTAGAAAAATTGGGCGGCCATAATGCGCGTTCACCATGAATTTGCATTGTGACGTCATACATTTTCGTGCGGTAAGCGCAGGAAGGTTAGCATGCCTTTTTGTGTGCTTATGGTTAGCAGCACTATGAAATGGAAATTTCATCGCCCCCTAAGCAGTGCTATGAAATGTGGCCCTTCTTGCAATACAAAAATTACTTATTACAAAGACTGTTAACCGGTTGTGGAAACATACAGAGTAGAGAATTTGCAAGTTACTACAAAAACAAAGCAAAATCCTAATAAACAGCCAGAAATTAGAACATAATCCAACATCTCTCCCAAGATATCACAAAGAAGAAGAAATACTAGATACACCTGTACATAAACAAATATATAAAACAAAAAAAGCATTCATAACAAATTGTATAAAGACCTGGGCAAGGCCATTATTATTTTAATGAAATCAAGAAATAAACTGCAGTAGGGAAGACTTAAGACCAAACAGACTTACCTCAACTTGAATTGGTTTCATAAGGGTTCCAAAGTTTGTCAAATGATAGCAATAGCAAACAGTATGCGTTTCGTTACTAGAGTGTACTTCACATCCTTCTGTATCCCACCCTCCATTGATTGTATTCCTTCATGCAAACAAAATGATCAGTGAAAGTATAATATGTAAAAAAAAATTGTTTATGACCGGTAAAAAGTGTTAATTCATGGGCGTGACACGCCACCTTGCACCTGTTTCTTCAGTTTCTTCATTCCTATTGGTCGAGAGCATCGGCTGAAAAAGTTGTGCCACATCACGCAACTAGTGGAAAACCTCTTCACCACACAATGATTCCCTTAATTAAAGTCCATTTTGAGCTAAGATGGCTTATCAGGCCAGTGTCTTATATCTGGTTTCTTTGGTGTTAAAAGGGAAGGTACGTTGGGTAACCATGGTAACTGCTCTTAAAATTAATGGCAATAAAAACATTTGGTTAGAAGCCTACAGCAGCTTTCAATTAGTATATATGTATAAAGCATTTTGAGAAACATTTCACTTCAATGTATTGTGGTTTTGTAAAAGAATATCATTTTTTTTGCCCCCAAATTTGAATCCGAGTAGCATCACTTGAGAAATGTTTCTGTGATTCTTCCTGCATAGAAACAGCCACTCCAGGTTTTTGGCGATATCTTAAAGATACGACCACCATTTAAAATGAAATTATCACATATTAGTTTTATTGTACACATCTACATTTATACAGGATAAAAAAAAATCAAATTGTTCCAAAACCAAAGAGAGTATTTCCACATCGAGAGACTGATCTTGTTAATCCAGTTTCACTTATTTCAAAAAAGGTACAAAAATGCTGGAACGACGTAGAGTAATGTGAGAAGTCTTACGGCATGTCAAAGTCCCAGAAAGCACAAACTGCATCCATGTCATCTTCTCTTTCCTGTTGGTGAGAAGAAAATAATTCAGATCGGATAACATGATCACTCAAAAATATGAAATAGAAAAAGCTTTATATAAAACAATTTAGTCTTACTATTTTTTGTTATTCCACCTTAACAATGCAATCAGAAAATACACTACAAGGCGAATCATAGGACTATAAAACCGAAACAGAAACAACAAAGCAAAACAAAATAATTCAAAATTAAAGGCCACGCCCTAAAACATATCTAGAGCAGCAATTTTTCAAAACAATTACGATGACATGAGGGCAACTAGAACAATGAAAAATTAGTGCAGCTCAAACAATGAAAAATGAGTATATAGTTGTGGAAAAAACAAAAGGCTACAATACTGTGTGTAATACAAACAATTAGTTTACCTTAATATTACTCATGGTTATCTCGATAGGGTTATAAAGATTCTTCCTGAGTTTCGGTTCAACAGTCAAGGAGATCACTCGGCTTGTCAGTTTCATCTCACGAAGATCTGAACTACTGCGTAACTCACTGTCAAAATAAATTAAGAAATATAAGATTCAGAATCTGCTTTCAAGTATATTAAAGGTCGTACATGTAAGACAAAGCCACTCAACTTTGAACAATGGAAACGAAAAATAAAAGAAAACAAGCAAATTGTAGCCACTGCACAACGCCTGTGCGTTGTACGTGTATGGACGTCACCATGATGATATTGTTCCATGAAACGCTTTACTTTTTGAGAAAACATTAAAACAATATAAATTCTCGATAGCGAGAATTACGGATTTATTTTTAACACATGTCATGACACGGCGAAACGCGCAGAAGCAAGAGTGGGTTTTCCCGTTATTTTCTCGCGACTCCGATGACCGATTGAGCCTAAATTTTCACAGGTTTGTTATTTTATATATATGTTGTGATACACGAAGTGTGGGACTTGGACAATACTGTTAACCGAAAGTGTATAATGGCTTTAAAGAGTTATTAAGAATGTGTATGTATAAGAGAAGTAGTTTATCTTTACCTTTGAGTAGATTCTATTGGCATGAAGTCAGTGACGGTGTTGTAGATAACACCAACTAGGACAGCCCCTCCAGTCTCTGTCGGCAAAAAGAAAAAGAAAAAAAAAGCGCTTGTAATTTACAATTGGTAATGATCAAAGGATGGGTCATAGGCTGGTTTGCTTTTGTCAACGTAAAGCTAATTTATGGGCAATAAAGGAAGATACATTAAAAGTTACAGCGTGAACAAGTATTTCAGTGGTGTGTTTGTCAAGATATTTCCGAATGTGTCCATGTTTATACGGATTGACATGCAAACTGATCTAGAGATTGTTGTCACGTGGGGTTCCATGGATAGTGACGAATCAAAGATAATGCCAAGATTACGGACTTGAATAGACATGTGAATGTTTCATTGGAATACAGTGTCTATTTGCTAAAAATAAACGGCAACAAAACTTGTTTAAGACTTACTTTCTGTTGTAAAATCAAAGTAGTTCCTAGGGAGTTGGATGGTGTCTGTAGGTTGACTCCATGATTGGTTGATTGTAGAGAAAGCTGGGTCTGAATATCGAGGGAAGACTGGTCCGGTTTCTTGATCCAAATCCTCAAGATCAAATCGCTCAATATGAAGAGCTGTCAAAAGAACAACAATAATCATTCTCTAGATTCATAAAACCTCTAGCTACCGGGCAATCTCAGTGGTCTTAAGGTACGACACTACTCTAGAATTGCAAGGGTCATAGTTTTGCATTCCACCCCAGTAATATGCCTGTGATTTTTGTTTTCACATACACTGTGCTGTAGCTTAAGAAAGTACTGAGTATATACAGTGATTACACACACAGGTGTACAGGGGTAAAACCAAAATAAATATCCTGTATCCCAGATGCAAATTTCCATCTATTAAATCCCTGTAATAGTGTTTGCGTTTACTTTAAAGGTAGGTTCATAGATAGGTTTTTCTCAACGAATTGCTGATTTATAGGCAAGATCTAAAAAAAAATGTATAAAAACCCTTAAAAAATCTGAGAAGCGTGCTCAAGGTGCTCAACATGCTAAGTTGAGATATGTAAGGCAACACATGAAGAGGAGGTATTATATTCAACAGTTTAGAAAAAAGTACTAGTGCATACCTATGTTATCCGATGTTATCGTGACAGTCACATTATTATTTGGTTGACCATCTGGAGTGATAAGTCGATGAGCAATCTTCAAACCATACTCCTCGATACCTTTGATCAGTGACGAAGCTCCTCCTTGAGACTATAAGAAAATAAACATTGAAGAGAAAGGGGGGTTCTTTAAATTTATCCCTACCAGATAAACATTGGAGCATGGCCAGGATCATGCTCCCAACAAAACAGAGAGAATTACCAAGAGAAAATTAAATTGCTCATTCCCCGCTTTAAAGGGTTAAGGTACTTTTTGTAGGACAAAAAATACAATGTCCAAAGATTTCCATTAAACTTACACAGTTTGAAGATAATGATGGTAGACAGCTTCCCTGGAATTATTACTTGCTGAGGTGCTGTAGTTTTTGAGAAATGAGTAAAACAATGTCATGGAAATAATTTTCGTCTCAGTGATCACCAGACGAAAATTATTTTAGCATGTAAAAGCATATTTTCATGACATTGTCTTACTCATTTCTCAAAAACTGCAGCACCTCAACAACTAATATTTTAAGGTACGCTTTTTGCTATCAATATTTTCAAAGAGTGGAAGTTTAATGTCAATCTGTGGACATTGTGTTTTGTGTCCTACAAGAAGTATCCAAACCCAATGTCCATAGATTTACTTTACATTTGCACAGTTTGAAGATAATGATGGTAGAAAGCTTCACTTAAAACATTACTGGCTGAGGTGTTGTAGTTTTTGAGAAATGGGTGAAACAATTCACAAAATTATTTTAGCATAAAAAACGTATTTTCATGACAGTGTTTTACTCATTTCTCAAAAACTACAGAACCTTAGCAAGTAATATTTTAAGGGAAGCTTTCTACTATCATTATCTTCAAACTTGGTAAGTCTAATAAAAATCTATGGACATTGTGGTGCAAAGGCAGCAAAAACAAGCTTGTAAAGAAAATGTGTAAGAAAAAAAAGAAACTGAGCAACACTGAGGGTGCACTAGAACAATATCATAGACCGTTGTCGCAAATACCCATTGTGCAAGCAATAACTGTTGAATGAGGTGGTCTAGCTAGCGATCAAACTTGATCCTGAATTAAACTCACCTGTTGGATGCTGACCCAACGTCTCTTTCTATCGGAGGCAAATAAATTACTCGTCACAGACAAGACATTCTGTAGAAGACAACAAATAAGCAAAGATAAAGAAAAAAGGAAGTCTAAAGTATAATATTCAGTTTGCAGTTACACCATGTGTATGTATGAATACTTTGCTGTGTAGATTTGTTCTTGACAACTTGTCTTGCTATTAACTGCCACAGAGTGGATTTCAGAGCTTGTGAAACTACTTATCAAGTACTAGTTTTTCTGCACTAGCTGTGTAGGCCTATGTGAAGAATGCCTAAAGTGGTAACATGGAGTATGCACACGTACAAGCAATAATTTCCCGCTAACCCGTGACACACGCTTGATCTAAGCACAGAATTCTCGGCTTCAGCAAGCGCTAATTCTTTGCTATCGGTAAGCAGAGCCAAGACATTGGACCCAGGTCTCTGGTAATGGTACTTATGGCTGCTGCATAATTCTAGTAAAGGTCAAAGTGCATAAACACTGAAGCGTTACTTCTTGAGTGCAGCCTACATTTATTGTCTGATGACATTTACCTGAAGATCTGTCTCAGCATCAGTGACATTCATCTCAGACGGTAACTCTCGATTAATGACTTTATCAATCATGATAACAATCATCTCCATCTCATCTTTGGTTAAATACATCTCAGAAGACGTGTAATTCTCAAGACGCTGGATGATGATGCCATACAAGTAGTCATCAACACCGTCCTCGGAGTAAAACTGAATAAAGAAAGTAAAGATGCAAGATTTAATTAAAGAATTCAGTTTAAATGTTCCAATGGCAATCTTGTTGACCAGATATTAAGAATTAGCGTTTTACCGCCGATTTAAAGGTAAGGCATTTTGTGGTTGAGCGGTCTAGGTCACCGGACCCAAGCTCCATTGTTCTCAGCAGCAGAGTGAGGGTTTGATACACGGTCTCAACACCTAACCATAAATGCTTTGTAAAAAGTTAGGAAGATAGTGCATTCTGCTTTACAAACCAAGCTCCTAGTGGATGATACCCATGCCTATATCCTTACAGTTTTTTAAAGGGGGTAACCCTGTTTCAGCCCAAGGAGTAGGTTGCATTGTGCCCCTGGTGGCAATTGATCTGGGTCGACAGCCTCAATTAGTTAAATGTATTAGTCCCCCACCTTGAAGTGGCCATCTGGCCTTGTGACATGGGTAATATTTCATAATATTTTTATTATTTTTTTTAAATGATGAAAGATGGGCCGGCAACCTTCTTATGATCTCTCCAAGAGGGCGCTTACCAAAAGCAAACTTACCACTTCAAAAAGTTCATCCAAGTTTCCTGTACAGTCAGCCTTGTGTAGGAAGTCACACTCAATGGTTCCAGTCCACACTGAGTACTTGTCTAGTTCCGCATGATTTGTTGTAACAACTGAAAACAATCGCAAGGAAATGTTGCATTATCCAGACTCAAACAGCCATGTTCAAGAAGCTGGTGTTAAATAACGAAAATGCGGAAGAGCACAGAGAAAGTCCTCATGTTTGTTTTGGATTTCTCAAGAGATATATTAGGTTTGTTTTTATGATTTATTTGACACTGTTTTCATTAACTCACATTGTTTTGTTTATATTTGTGTCAGTAAACTCACATGCAGTGACACCCTAAACCACATGTTTACGCCTCATGAACTTTTGATCAGATAATAAACATCATGTTGAAAACTGCTCATTCCCAAACCCGTAAGTCCGACCTGAGTTTGTCATTGGCAAACTCGGTTCTGCTTTTAATGGGTGATTTACGCCAAGGTGCACTTTTCAGATCTTAAATTGCTAATACAAAGCGAGTTCAGAGTTAAGATGTCAAAGAGATGACTCCCAAATTGAAATTTTTTTTTTCAAAGACAACTGAGACATAGTGACTTCTGACTTGATATGTAAAATCCTCACCTATATCTGGGCACTCTTGTCCACTAAACCGTTTGCCAACATCTGGATCCTCACTATCCATCCGATAATACCATACAGCAAAGTCTGCAAACTCTGCTCTTAAATACCCCTTACTCTCATCATTCCTCTTGCCAAGGTGTAGATGCGTAAAGGTATCTGTCTTGGGGGTCTGTAATCCAGCGTTGGGTGAGGCGGTCGTTGTTGCGTTACTGGTAGCGTTGGTACTTGAGTTGAACG
Organism: Asterias rubens; assembly: GCF_902459465.1. Classification (NCBI taxonomy): domain Eukaryota; kingdom Metazoa; phylum Echinodermata; class Asteroidea; order Forcipulatida; family Asteriidae; genus Asterias; species Asterias rubens. The sequence goes on along the minus strand of NC_047065.1, from coordinate 18,531,540 downwards.
GAGTAGTGACTGGCATCATGGTAGAAGGTGCAGCTTTGTGTTTGGAAGGAAAGTTAGATTGTATAGGATTAGGGCGCTGGTAATGGACTGCGCGAGTCACGCAAGTGTTCGCAAAATAAGGGAAATTCCGGCAGAGATGGTTCTTTTTATTCTTTTTATGCAAGTCGCCAGACACACAAGGCCTGAAGGCCACTTCAAGGTGTGGGCTACAATTATTTTATTCCAGGGGCCGTTGCCACCTACTCCTAGGGCTGAAACAGGGTTACCCCCCTTTTACAGTCCATACGAATGTAGGCTTGGGTATAATCCATCATAAGCCAGGCTGGTAGGGTAGAAAGCACTACCTCCCCAATTGATTTAGCTTAGGAGCAACTACCTCCTCAATTGATTTAGCTTAGGAGCAACTACCTCCCCAATTGATTTAGCTTAGGAGCAACTACCTCCCCAATTGATTTAGCTTAGGAGCAACTACCTCCTCAATTGATTCAGCTTAGGAGCAACTACCTCCCCAATTGATTTAGCTTAGGAGCAACTACCTCCCCAATTGATTTAGCTTAGGAGCAACTACCTCCCCAATTGATTTAGCTTAGGAGCAACTACCTCCCCAATTGATTTAGCTTAGGAGCAACTACCTCCTCAATTGATTCAGCTTAGGAGCAACTACCTCCCCAATTGATTTAGCTTAGGAGCAACTACCTCCCCAACTGATTTAGCTTAGGAGCAAGTACCTCCCCAATTGATTTAGCTTAGGAGCAACTACCTCCCCAATTGATTTAGCTTAGGAGCAACTACCTCCCCAATTGATTTAGCTTAGGAGCAACTACCTCCCCAATTGATTTAGCTTAGGAGCAACTACCTCCCCAATTGATTTAGCTTAGGAGCAACTACCTCCCCAATTGATTTAGCTTAGGAGCAACTACCTCCCCAATTGATTTAGCTTAGGAGCAACTACCTCCTCAATTGATTTAGCTTAGGAGCAAGTACCTCCCCAATTGATTTAGCTTAGGAGCAACTACCTCCTCAATTGATTTAGCTTAGGAGCAAGTACCTCCTCAATTGATTTAGCTTAGGAGCAAGTACCTCCCCAATTGATTTAGCTTAGGAGCAACTACCTCCCCAATTGATTTAGCTTAGGAGCAACTACCTCCCCAATTGATTTAGCTTAGGAGCAAGTACCTCCCCAATTGATTTAGCTTAGGAGCAACTACCTCCCCAATTGATTTAGCTTAGGAGCAACTACCTCCCCAATTGATTTAGCTTAGGAGCAACTACCTCCCCAATTGATTTAGCTTAGGAGCAACTACCTCCCCAATTGATTTAGCTTAGGAGCAACTACCTCCCCAATTGATTTAGCTTAGGAGCAACTACCTCCCCAATTGATTTAGCTTAGGAGCAACTACCTCCCCAATTGATTTAGCTTAGGAGCAACTACCTCCCCAATTGATTTAGCTTAGGAGCAACTACCTCCCCAATTGATTTAGCTTAGGAGCAACTACCTCCCCAATTGATTTAGCTTAGGAGCAACAATTTTGCATTACAAGCTGTATACTCCACAGGGAGCCAAAATGGTTTAAAGAATGAATTAAATGGCCCAGTGACCAAGGGCAATAATGTTGGAACTGCTATAAGACGCCCTCCGGGTGTATTTAGCACTATATAAAAACCGATTGATATTACTATTATTATTGCCTCTATTTACCTTCAATCATTGCTATACCATCAATAAATGCAGTGATCCCATACTCAGCATCCCATGACATAGCCACACTAGTCCAGTTCTCTCCGAAGCTATATGGATGAGTAGTCATCCATTGTTCTATTCCATCGTAAGCCTCAAAGGTTATGGAGGTGTTATCAGCATAGATAGCAAAACCTGTGGAGATGCCCCCCTGCGCTCCGGAGCTAGTGTTAATCAATCACAAGATAATAATAATGATAATAATAATAATAGTCATAATAATAGTGACTTCTTATATAAGCCCCTTGCAGTACGCACAGCGTACTCACACGTGCCTATCCTGGGTGTCACTTTGGGTGTCAAAATCGTATACAAACATCAAAAAAAGAGAGTTGACACTAAGTTCTTTTACAGGCGTAACAATGGGACCAACAATATACATGTAATTCAATATATAAATACATTGTGCAATTGAAATCAATTGGTGGCCGTTGTCTTGTAGAAACAAGCATATTTTTTAAAGAAACAGTTGCTCAACCACAACATCCAATTAAACCGCATATATTCTTTGTGACGGTAATCCTACCTGAGGATGTATGCAACTCCTTCTGGGTTAGTCACAGGGTCTTGTAGATTCTCTAGATCAATTAGTTTAACCATGACTGAGAAGGTGACTCCTGATTGACACAATGAGGGACTACTCAGACACACATTGTTGAAATCACCTATAACGACACAAATAAGATAAGACTCATTAAAGGGAAGGTACACGTTTGGTAATTGCCAAAGACCAGTCTTCTCACTTGGTGTATATCCCATCATTAGCATAAAATAACAAGCCTGTGAAAATTTGAGCTCAATTGGTCATCGAAGTTGCAAGAAAATAATGAAAGAAAAAACACCCTTGTTGGTAATATTGTTTCCCTGGAGTTTTAGTGAATGTCTCTTTTTACAATTTTATTGGGTCACAGCTGGTCTGTTTGTACAATCTCTATGCAGTTTTAAATTGTGCATACTCCTATTGTATATTTTATATCTTTTCATTGTATATTGTTAATTTCTTTAATTGCTTGTCATTGTTCGCTTGAACTTATTTTTATATCTTGTTGTTTTTGCCGATTATCTATATTTTAAATGTTTCTCTGTATAAGCGCCATGGAGCATTGTTTTCGATGGATATGGCGCTATATAAATTTTTACTATTATTATTATTATTATTATTATTATTATTATAAGTCTTTTATTATTTTGGTGAGAAATTATCTCTTTCTCAAAAACTATGTTACTTCAGAGGGAGTGGTTCCCCACAATGTTTTACACTATCAACAGCTCTCCAATGCTCGTTACCAAGTCAGTTTTAAAGTAATTAAACAGGCTGGCTCTGTGGTCAAGCAGTTACGTGTAAACATCTACCATTACCAATATTAATTGCTAAGTCAACTTACCAACATCTACATATCCATTACCAGGGTGGGTAGAGACAGCTCGGGTACTACCATCTCCATCCCCACGGACGGAAGGTTCGGTACTTGATAAGACTACTCCATTTGTGGTTGACGTTAGGTTGTAGTATCGATCGGATGATAGGAAACCATGGCAAACTGATGGGTTAAGTGGAGAATAAATGTTTAAGAGTTGAAGAGGAAGAGATGATCAACTCAATTTTGTGATGTACTCATTTTCAGATAGCTGGTCCTCACGTGAAGGGAGGAAACAATTACAAGTCTCTAACCTCTCGTTAAAATGATGTAACTTGTATTCAAAACCCTTCCAGTGCAACATTTTTTAACATCCCAAACATCTGATGGCATCATTCTGAGAAAAATGGTTCTTTGCTAACTTTGTTTACAAAAATATGAAATGTCTGAAAGTCTTTCTCAAATTGTAGTCAAAATCTTAAAAGTGGCACCTAGACTGCTAATGAGCTCCAGACACTGTGATGATGAAGACATGTTGCCTGTCTGTCATGGTGCCCGACTAAAGCCCAAGCTGTAGTCGATTAATGCTGACTTTGTCTGTTGTTAAGTGTTATTTCTCACTGCTCTATCCCTGACTGATTGCGAAGAAAGATCAAACCAGAACTTACTTGGATCACCATGAAGCTGCTCAGCAGTTGGCAATGATTGGCCTGTAGAGGGCAGCATCAGAATGACGTCATCATAATACGCTCGGGCATAGTTGGTATTATCTGCACATTTGCCAAGTATAAGATCAGTGTAGGTATTAGACGTTCTCTTGCTCTTGGTGCTTAGTGTCTGAGTAATTGAAGAAAAGAGAATAACAATTTAGAAAATACCTTGAAATCTTAGACAGAGTTAATTAAGTTTAAAAAAATTTCAACATATGCTACCCTGTGTGTTTATTAAGTCGTCAACGAGAGGATCACCTTTTGCTACATAGAATTAGGACACACTGCTACAAAAACTCCTTTGTCCCTACCGCAATTCATTTTTACAATGATTTTAAATAGCTCTGTTTTTCCGAGTTGTCAGTTTTAAGGACTTCTCTTGTGTACAATTAACCTTGTATATAGTTATTGTTGTGGATATTTTTTAATCCATACCTGAAACATATTTTTAACTAATTGTTTCTTTTAATCAATCTTTCTGCTTATTGTTATAAAATGTTTAGTGTTTTTGTCTGTTCTGTTCAAATCAAGGCCAGTTTTAATTTCCCCAGTGTGGGATAACAAAGTTCTTATCTTATCTCATCTTGTCTTTATAAAATGTTTAAAAGATCTTTTAATGCTGGGCACCTTTCGAAAAACAGTGTTCTCACTAAAAGGTTTCCCCAGGGTAAATAAGAAATAAATAAATAATATTGTGTTACTGATATTAGTTTACCTGTGTCGCTATAACTTGACCGTTGAGGTAGACAGCTAACCCAGCACTAGGAGACCAGACCATAGCTACGTATTGCCACTCATTGAATGTGTACAGATCTTCAGAGAATGTGAGTAGCCATGTATAAGTGCCGTCGCTGACTTGGAATTGAAGCTCGTCTGGAGTCTGGCTGAACACTATTCCCTTCTCATCTAATAACAACGAGAAAGTATCACAGAGGTGTAAATACTATGGGGTGTCATGGTTCAGTGGGTTAGAGCGTCATAATCAAGTTCTGGTGGTTAAAGTCATTGGAGTGTGGGTTCGAACCCCGGTCATTGCACTTGTGTCTATGAGCAAGATACTTTACTATAATTGCTTCTCATCACCCAGGGGTATAACTGGGTAACTGCAACGGTAGAGGTTGGTAGTGTGTAGGCCTGGGCCAATTATTTGAATATCCGGTTAATGGCGAATAGGGTTTCCTATCCGTAACCGCGAATGCCTTTTTTTTCTTAACCTGATATCCGCATAGGGTCGCGAATAGCTATTTATAAACCGGATAGTTCTGTAATTACACCCAAGTAACCGGATATTCTTTAATATCCGAATATCCACGGATGTCGGGCGACAACTGATATGAATGTTTTGTCTGAATCCTTATGAAACTTCTATTAAGACAGCATAAAACAGCATAAATTAAGTATTTAACTATGCTCACCTCCGTGAAGAGTTAAAACAATGACATTTCTGACGTATTTTGTTCAAAGATTACAAAAGTTTTCCTTCACGTAGAGTCAATCACGATAAAAAAAAAAAGCAAATCGCCATCTTTAAATTAGATCCGGTCATTTTAATGAATGAACCGAGTGACACTGTCTAAAACTAATATCAATCCGCCCATAAGATCTCATTCTCAAACGAACAGCGCCCTCTAGCGGCAATTTTTTTAAATTTTTTTATATATATATATATATATATATTTTTTTAATAGTGCCCTCTAGGGACAAAAAAACTATTCGAATATCCGGTTAATTTTGGATAGTTGGCCAGCGGTATCCGAATAACAAAATTTCACTATTCGCCCAGCACTAGTAGTGTGTAGGAAGTTCAGCCTTGGGAACGCTACGGTTGCCCAGGTTGTATACTCCCAAGAGAGCTGAGAAAGATGAAAGGAATGGTATTGGACAAATGACCAGGCACTTTATGTAATATGTAAAGCGCATTGAGATGGTTATTGTGAAATGCGTTATAAGAACTTGTTATTTTACTTAATAGATCTATTCAGGGACCTGATACTATGGTACAATGTAAACCAACTTACTTTGCAAATCAGCGCCACTCGTAAACAGACAACGTCCTTCCAGAGCTGGAATATCACTAAACTTCATCCACATGGCCAGAGCGAATCCATTGGTACATGTAGCTGGGTTAGCAAGGCAGGTACTCTCTAGATTGCCAAGCTTGACCCATCCACTCGACCCATCAGTGTAGAGGCTTCGGGCAAAGTGGTGACGGTCATCTCGGTAGGTTACCCCAGAGGATGAGGTCTTGGAGAAGGTTGCAATGTTAGTTAGAGGTGGATCCATGGACCAGTAGTAGTCAGCTTGATGTAGGTAGTATAACTCAATATCTAAATGAGAAATAAGCATCAGTGGGTTAGTGGTAACATTTACAATTTATTTTTCCATCAAGTTATCAAGTGAAATAAACGACTAAAACTAACCTGTGTAAAAGTTGTTTCAAACAGTGGTCGCGTTTTTGAGATATCAAAATCGGCATGCTCTGAGGAACTTTTATGACAGTACTGCTTTTTACATTGTGGATTCAAATTTTGGGGCATTACAACTGACATCTTTTAACTTGACCACATTACTTCAAAGTGAAGTGTTTCTCAAAATGCTCTATACTATCGTAAGCTGCTGTAGGCTTCTAACCAATAAGTTTTTGTTGGCATTCATTTTAAGAATGACTACCAAACGTACGCCTTCCCTATTAAACACACCTGTAACGCCTAGAAGCTTGTGGACATTCTTTGGGTAAATGTACTTATCCCAGATAACCAGGGAATGAATCTTGAAATCAGCAAAGTCAGACTCCAAATCATTCCTCCTTCCCAGGGTTAATAAAGTACTAGTTTGATTCTGGTTGAGATCGACCGGTGTTTCCATTGAGGAGGAGGTTGGAGTTATTTGGTGTCCGTTGATGTAGCCGAGGAAGGGTTCCAGTTGATGCCAGGTAAAGGCGACGTTAATCCAGGTGTCCTCTGGTATGACCTAGGTGAATCAAATATTTACATATTGTCGTGTGTCAGTAGCACTTACGTATGCTACGTTGATATTGTACATGTAGTTACATGGTATCCCACTTAAAGGCAGTGTACACTATTGGTAATTGTCAAAGACTAGCAGCCTTCACAGTTGGTGTTTCTCAACATATGCATAAAATAACAAACCTGTGAAAATTTGAGCTCAATTGGTCATCGAACTTGCGAGATAAGAATGAAAGAAAAAACACCCTTGTCACACGAAGTTGTGTGCGTTTAGATGGTTGATTTCGAGACCTCAAGTTCTAAACTTGAGGTCTCGAAATCAAATTCGTGGAGAATTACTTTTTTTCTCGCAAACTATGCACTTCAGAGGGAGCCGTTTCTCAAAATGTTTTATACCATCAGCCTCTCCCCATTACTCGTCACCAAGAAAGGTTTTATGCTAATAATTATTTTGAGTAAAATAGCTTGGAAGTACACAAAAAACAATTATTTACAAAATGAGGCTTCGAATCCTGGCCTGGACATGACACTTGTGTCCTTGAACAAGGCACTTTATCATTATTGCTTCTCTCCACCCAGAAGTACAAATGCATACCGGCAAGAGCTGGGGAGTAACCTGCGATCAACTTTATTTTATAACACGAAAAAAGTATGCGCCGAGATACAATTTCTTTGCTTGGAGTCGGAGCATTTTCGTGCGAGACACAATATTTTGGGAAAGTTAAGGTACGTTTTTGCACTGCCGCCATTGATTTGAAAGTGTGTTTTTTTCCATTTAAAATTTGTCACACTATGTTTAAATTTATCTATTTTATTACAGACCTAACAATGCAAGTGCCAATAACGGGATGGTGATAAGGAAACAAGAAACCATCAGTCAGTTTAGATGAGGGGGGGGGGGAACCATAAATGGAGAAACCAAATAATAAATAGGCAGTGACTGAAAACCCAAACCTCATGCAAGGCTCTGATCCCAGGTGGGATTTGAACCAGGGCCCACTAGATGTGAAAGGTAGGGAAAGATTGGCCTCAATACTTACGTTTTGTGAGTATTCCATTGTCAATGTTGTCTCATTGGTACCGATCATAAACTTGAGGGAAGATTCAATTAAGTAAACTGCAAAACCAGTGGATGAAAACTGGGACCCAGAACTAGAAAAGATATATTCAGCATTAATAATACAAATAGCCAAGTTAGTCTGATACAAAATGTAGGTACAACAAGGAAGATTGTATGTACAATGTATGTACATTCTATCTGCCACTGTAGTAGCAGAAATATCCTACTTGTAATCGCTCCTCGTTCACTTGTACCCAAACTGCTTCTATGCCTTTCTATAACATACATTTGTTTTCTTTCTGCTAGACAACAAGCTTTCCAGACACCAAAAAGAGAATTCAAGCCCAATATGTTATCAGTGGGTACAGTACCACACAACAGCTGTTAAATTTGCATTAGTGATGACAAATGGTTTCAGACTACCTTATAACGTAGTGACTTGAGTTGACGGAAATGTTCCTGAATGATAATTGCACCCAGAATGCAACACTCAATCCTCTCTGGGTCAATGATGGGTCGCTCACAAAGTCATCTCGAAAGTCACCTGTGTTGATTGAAGAAAACAAACACCAAACATTTTTATAAAAACAGGTTAAAAATTTAAAAGCACTTCTCGAAATTAACTTCACTGCCACGGAGTGAGTTCTTAATTAAGCCTGACCGACTAGTGCGACTAGTGTTGAAGTTGCAACTTTTGATTGCTTATTTGAGTCCCGACTACCGTTATTCAACTACTCGGTTAGTTGTGCCGCCACGACTACTCCAAAAATAGTTACGACTTCCTGCTTGGTGAACCAATTGTGTCGCCCACGACTATTCAGGATATCATAATTTACTTACGAAACACAATCAGACATCAGTAAAAGAAATCCTTCAATCCATTCAGTACGAATTTTAATATATTGGGCCTGCGGCAAACAACATGCCGCAACAGATCTTTTGGATTAAAAAATTAGTCGCGACTAATGTCAAAGTCATAACTGAGGTGGCACGGTTGGCTTGTGCGTAAAGCGCTCACCTCTCACCAAGGTGACCGGTCGGGGCCATATGTGAGTTGAGTTGTGCGTTGGTTCTCTGCTGTGCCACGAGGGTTTTCCAGACTATCTGGTTTTCCTCCCTCAGGAAAAAATCAAACACTTTCGATCTTGGCTGTGCTCCATGGTCATAATGGGTTGATGTGGCTGGCAGCTGAATGCGCCCTTGCATGCCTGCTTCTCGAACACGTTGTAGCCGCGTCCTTCGCAATTCAGCTCTAGCTGCGAGTAAGCCCCCCCAAATTATTAATTATTATATTTGAGGCGCAGCTAGTCAAGTAGTACATGTATGTTTCACTTGTTGATCAAGCTTATTTCTTAATTGATCTCAATAGTTAATACCATACCTAGATTAATGTAGGCAGAATCCCCAGTAAGATCTACTGTGTTGTCATCAGGCATGGTCACATCTAGTGTAGCTCCAATGGGTTCAACTGTGTCATTGTAAGTATGTTCCCATAAGATCTTAAAGGTGCTGAGGAACAGATCCTTGGGGTTCCAGTAATACACTGCATCAGAGTACTGAACATTGTCTGTTTGGGAGAAAATAACAAAACCATAAGTTGGAAAAACTGAACACCAGGGCTCAATATCATTGATACCTTATGTAGTTCAAGCTGTTGGCCGATCCAATAATAAAAATAATAATAATAATAATGACATTTATACCGTGCATTTTCCACACAAAAATTATCGAAAGCACCTTACAATAAAAATGACACAAATCCCTACTCAATGTGAATAAAGATGTACATATCCTATAGAAGTTGCAGCCTCACTAGTCATCAAGTTTTTGAGAACAAAAAGTGAAAATCACAGAGCAATGTTTTCTAAGTCTTACCGATTGTAGCAAGTTTTTCTCTATACTCGAACGTCTCTGTTGATCTCTCTACTATTGCGACTTCTTCAAATGTGAAATTAGCTCCATTTTCTAAGAAATCGTTCCTCCTTCCAACAACCAGCTTGGCCTGCTCATCCGTATTCCTGTACTTGCGGTAACCAGTGGGATCCATGGCAACCAAGCGGCCATCTTTAAATAGTCCCAGACCATCTTTCTTGGTCCACTTAATACCCAGGTTCATCCAGGGGCCATAGTATTCAGTGTAGTTGGTGTTGCTGATGACATTATAAACAGTTTCTGTGAGAGATATAGAGAAAATGGTTTAATCAGATTTGAATGTACATTCATAAATACCTAGGACAGTTTATCCATTCTGATTGGTCGAGAGGGCATCACGAGGAGTTGTTTGACGGATGACATAACACCAGTAAAAAGTGTTATACCATGGGTGTGACACGGGCGCTTGCACCAGCGCTTATAAGACAGTTTCTTCATTCCTATTGGTCGAGAGCAAAGGCTGAAACAGTTGTGCCACATCACGCTATACGTGCGACGTGCACATCATCTCCTTATAAGGAGTTGTTTACCCGAGGGCCTTGTGTTGAATCGGTTTTCAACTAGTGGTTTAAAGGTTCTTGATAATTTACCTCGACTTCGTCTCGGTGAAATTATCAAGAACCAGGCCTCAGCGCGGGTTTAAACCACTAGTTGAAAACCTCTTCACCACACATTGGTTCCCTTAGTACAAGATGTACACAATCAAAAATATGTAAGTAGAATTTCAAAAGGTGGTAGCATTTTTGAGATACCGCCGAAAATCTGGAGGGAATATGTCCACGCAAGAAAAATAATCCCTAATAGGAAAACACAATCTGAGAAGCGTTAAGCAGATTCATAAATAGTGTGACTACCTCACGTATACCTTCCCTTTGCGCTCAGAAGCTCATTTCGTATGCCATTTGTCCCCATCCCTTGTTCCTTTTATGTACTTGCTTAACCGTGCAATTTTTGTTATTTTAAAGTTACTGGCACAAGCCAATTTAATTTGCAATTTATAAAAACAAATTGTATTTCTATTTTTATAAAATTCTGTATTTTAAACTCAATCAAGCATCGGCTGTGGAGTTTGAATGTTTTTAATAAACCAATAATAATGATAATTACATGTTGTTATGTAATGGAGTTGGCCTCATACTTCAACACTCCATATATACCTTGTAGGAAAATACTGACAGCGCATAGGGACTTCACAGTGATATGCTCTATACCAGAATGGTTTATTATTATTATTATTATTATTATTATTATTATTATTATTATTATTTTTTTTTTTTACCCATATAAATACACCGATGTATGTAGCACTGTATACTCAGTACTCAGTAAAAAAATTAAGATTCTTTACCCCCGATGCAAATTTAACATCTATTAAATTATTATTATTACCTTCATATTTCATGTATGGTGTAAAGTCCACTTCAACAATCCATCTAAGCCTTCCGTCAGTCACTGCTGCTCCAAGCTTATCAACATCTCTCTGAAAGATAGAGAAACCACGACTGACCTGCTCCCCAGAGCTAATGAGGTAGTGAGTGTCGTTATCTGACACCTGGATGAGGCGGACCCACAGTGAGACAGAGAGTCCATTCTTACAGCGAGAAGTGTCACTGATGCAGTGATCGGGAAAGTCACCTGGAGAGAGTAATAATAATAACAAAGGATTTATAGAGTGCTTTATTTCATTTCATTTATTTTAATTCTGTTAATTAATTTCCTAGGTAAAAATACAAAGTACATGTACAAAAATAACAACGGTAGCGAAAGCATATACAGACACATAAACAACGGTAGCGAAAGCATATACAGACACATAAACAACGGTAGCGAAAGCATATACAGACACATAAACAACGGTAGCGAAAGCATATACAGACACATAAACAACGGTAGCGAAAGCATATACAGACACATAAACAATGGTAGCGAAAGCATATACAGACACATAAACAACGGTAGCGAAAGCATATACAGACACATAAACAACGGTAGCGAAAGCATATACAGACACATAAACAACGGTAGCGAAAGCATATACAGACACATAAACAACGGTAGCGAAAGCATATACAGACACATAAACAACGGTAGCGAAAGCATATACAGACACATAAACACTGATAGCGAAAGCATATACAGACACATAAAAACAAGTTTTAAAAAAGTAGCACCACTGATGGATTACAAAAAAAGTAAACGAAATTACTGGACACTGCATATTAGCACAAAAACTTACTTGGTAATGAGCAATGGAGAGCTGTATAAAACATTGTGAGAAACGGCTCCCTCTGAAGTGACGTAGTTTTTGAGAAAGAAGTAATTTTCCACGAATTTGATTTCGAGACCTCAAAATTAGATTTTGAGGTCTCCAAATCAAGCATCTGAAAGCACACAACTTCGTGTGACAAGGGTGTTTTTTCCTTTCATAGTTATCTCGCAACTTTGACAACCAATTGAGCTCAAATTTTCACAGGTTTGTTATTTTATGCTTATGTTGAGATACACTAAAGGAGAAGACTGGTCTTTGACAATAGTGTCCAGTGTCTTTAACCTCCTGATGCCACAATTTAAAAAACATACAATATTAAAGGAAATATGCAAGCATCAAAGGGCTTTGATGCATTCTCCAGAAGACGCTCAGAGCATACTGATCGAAACGTCGAGTTTTAATAGTGTGACTGTTTCAAATCCTACTTATCAAAGGGCTTAACAGTAAAACAATAAGTAAAAGCATAATATAACAACAAGTAGGAACAGATTGTTGAGAACAAGGCCTGATCTTCATTAGGCTCTAATCAACTTTTCAGGCTAATAATCACAATTTTTCAAATTTGTCCAGATGCTAAAAAAAAATTTGAAATCAGACTTAAGTAGGAAGAACATCATGCCTGTATTAACTTACCCAACATGATCCATTCATTCCCATCTCCATACACAATAAGAGAGTTGCCTTTAGCGTCTCTACTGGATCCAAGTACAACATCGCCCTCTCCAGCCTTGACTATACCAGAAAATGTACTCCTATAAGGTTCCATGTAGTCAGACAGAGGGTCTTTGTCACGTCTAGCGTAGCCGTCAACACTCCAGAAATGATCAGCAAAGATTGACAGCTCTTCTTCCCTTCCTATCAGAGAAAATACAACCATTTGTACAGTAGGTAATAATAATAGTAGTGGCTTCTTGTATCTGTAGCACACATTTCCATCACTCAGTGACGCTCAAGGTGCTTTTTTAACACAGTATTTTCCTGCAAGATATGCGTGAATACATGCACTTCTGAATTATAAGACCAACTCCTTTAACAACATACATGTAGTACCATGTAATGGTTTACAAGGTGATGACCACATGGTCTAGGTCAAATAAAATGTCTATTGTAACATGGTAGCTTTTTGCTTACACGATGTAGGTATTTACTGGCTGGTCTAGTTTTTAAATATTTGTGGTCTAGTTTTCAATAAACATATTTAGCAATTTAGCAACTTGAGAGTAATGTCACAACAATCATTTATTAACTTAAAGAAATGTATACCCTCCATTTTTAAGTTGCCTACAAAAAATGGCTTAATGTGACAAAACTTGTTGAGACTTACGAGTGAATCCCATGAAACGATTCGACTCCTCTGGGCGCAGGTATCGATTCCAGAACACCACGTCAGTCACACACATTGGATAAGCACTGAGACTAAGATTAAACTGTGATCCGATCGTCAGTATATCATTCATATTGCTATCTCCCACTGGTTCCCTGCTCTTCTTGACACCAGTCATCTTGACTCCATTAAGGTAAGCGGTAATGCCGACGTCTGGATGCCATGTTATTGCCAGGTTACACCAGTGGTTATAAATTACATCTTTGGAATGCGTGAGAAGGAGCCAGGCTCTGTTGATTCCATCCACCACTATGTCAAGGAAAGAATCATGATATCAGTATTAACATAAGATTTGGGGTCGAAAAAAGAAAGTTTACTAAAGGGGGAATCGAACCAATGACCTCCAGATACAAAACGTGCCGGCGCTCTACTAGCTGATTTGATTAGATATCATTTATTGTCCACACTTTGACTTGCTGGTAGAGCAGAAAGCACTATTTCCCCAACTTTTTCAAAATGTTCAAAGCAATCATGGTTCAGTGTTTTGCTCAAGGACATAAGTGTCACGACAGGGACTAAAACCCAGACTCTGTTGATCAAACACCAGAGCTTGAATTAGGTGCTCTTAACTGTGACACCCTAGGCAATGACACACTGTAAAGCAGAAAGACATAGATTAAGCATAAATTTGTCAAACAAGTACTAAACTGTTGTAACTCAAACTCACAAGAAAATGTTCCAACAATTTCAAACTTGTGCGTAAAGTACATCGTGTGTCATTTTGGGAGACATAACGATTTGGAACTAAGGTGACGAAATTACCCTAAATTCCTTCTTACCTCTAAACAAGAGTTCATTACTTGACTTGAGGATGATGGACACCCCGACCCGTCCATCTTGCACCGCATCCGAAGCCGTCGTCAGAATAACTCCATCCATCCCATCCATATTTCTAGAATTCAGCTTCAACCAGAGAGAGACAGACAGCCCTTCTGTACAGAACTGCGGCTCACTCAGGCACTGTTGGCTATAATTCCCCAGGTTGACCCAAGAGCTATCTGATGCTAGGTTGGGGTATATCCCGACCTGAGCCCTACCGTAGATTATGGTATTGTTCCCCCCGGCAATCATGATGTCAGTTGGGTCATTCATGGGCCAGTAGTTGGTGGCCAAAAGGTGGTAAGGATGTATTTGAATTGCGTCATTGTTAACTGTGTGAAGAAAAGAGAGAAATTTGTTGACAAGTTAGAAAGAAAGTAGTAAATTTCAACGAGGGAAAGTACGTTAAAATCTGGTGACTTTTGTGATTGTTCACCTAAAAATTTAGTTGAAAGGAAATGATAAAAATCGGAGAGCGACACCTTTAACCATTGATACAATGTAAACAGCTCTGCCCTGTAAACCTAGCGCGACCACGCTGTAAATCGCTATGCAAACATCGCAGAATACAAGTCCAGGTTCTTACGCACGGTAGAATTATACCAAAGCCAGTCACTGTAACTTTCTGCGCATCAGTGGAATAAAAAGTCCACTGGGAACACGGCTTTAAATGTACTCTACAATGTGAATGTAAAGAAAGAAAAAAAGGATTTTATTCATTCATACAAAAAGGAGATCTACCTACCCAGAAGTCCTGGCGAGAGGTCCACAACGTTGGAATAATCATAATTAGGAGACAGGTCTGAATAAAAAACAAAATCACATAAAAACCTAATAAATTAAACTGATAATAAACTCAAGAGACTATAAAGAACATTTACAAGGGACGAGAAATTTATTCTTAAAGCCATTGGACACTTTCATATTGTCCAAAGGCCCACACTTCGTGTATCACAACTTATATATAAAATAACAAACCTGTGAAAATTTGGGCTCAATCGGTCATCGAAGTCAGGAGAAAATAACGGGGGAACCCAGCCTTGTTTCCGCATGTCTCACCGTGTCATGACATGTGTTTAAAATAAATCCGTAATTTTCGATATCGAGAATTGATAATTGTTTTAATGTTTTCTCAAAAAGTAAAGCATTTCATGGAATAATATTTTATGAGAAGTCTTTCACCATAACCTTCTGTCAAACCTGTAAGTTATTTGTAAATCTGTGTACTTTTATTTAATTTTGTTCTGTTCCGAAATTGTATAATGGCTTTAAGAGATATTTTGGACTTACCGAGATGACAACTGTGACCAGTGAATCCAAAGACACAGTCACAGATGTAGTAGTCAACATAATCAGTACATGTACCTCCTTGCTGACATGGGTTGGATTCACACTCATCCATTTCTAGATTAGGTAAACATCAAGACAATAAAAGATGTTGAATGCTTTGAGAACCTTAAATGCATCTCAAGTCATGAAAAACATGATGGAAGTTGAAAAGAAGTTCGGTGGAGAAATGTGTTTCAAACAGTCCAACAAAACAGGCTATACTAAGCACTACATACATGGAGATGTTTTTTAACAATCTTTTAACACATTTACTTTGCTAATGTGGATGAAAAGGTGTTTGTACACTCTGGAAGTTTTGAGTAAACTAGAAAAACCAAGTTTACAGATCTGGCCAACACCACATTTTATATTATATACGACATGATTGGGATGGAACAAAAGACAGTTTCAGTGCTCTCTCAGCACACACAAATAGTTATCTTATAGGGGAAACAAAAACAGTCACAGTTCAACGAATATAATTGGCTACTAGCACTTTTTTTCTTTTAAGAAATTGGTAAACTTTCAAAGTGAACATTATTATGAATTTCATTTAAATTAATTTCAACTTAATTCAATTAAACTCAATTCAATTAAATCCAGTTCACCTCAATTCAATTCAATCAAAATTTATTTCAATATTGGTGAAAAAGGAGAATGTTAAACAATTAAGGTCAATAATTTAAGTCAGTCAAGAACTTGTCAAGAAAAAGAACAAATAAAAATGAAATGAAAATAATATAATGTAATGAATTTGGAGCAAACCAATAGGGGGGCATGTACACAGCCCATAAAGGGTTGTTTGGAAATACCTGACAAATACAAAACAAACAACAAGTTTGAGTAACTTACCAACGTCACAACAAATACAAAACAAACAACAAGTTTGAGTAACTTACCAACGTCACAACAAATACAAAACGAACAACAAGTTTGAGTAACTTACCAACGTCACAACAGATACAAAACGAACAACAAGTTTGAGTAACTTACCAACGTCACAACAAATACAAAACGAACAACAAGTTTGAGTAACTTACCAACGTCACAACAAATACAAAACGAACAACAAGTTTGAGTAACTTACCAACGTCACAACAAATACAAAACGAACAACAAGTTTGAGTAACTTACCAACGTCACAACAGATACAAAACGAACAACAAGTTTGAGTAACTTACCAACGTCACAACAAATACAAAACGAACAACAAGTTTGAGTAACTTACCAACGTCACAACAAATACAAAACGAACAACAAGTTTGAGTAACTTACCAACGTCACAACAGATACAAAACGAACAACAAGTTTGAGTAACTTACAAACGTCACAACAAATACAAAACGAACAACAAGTTTGAGTAACTTACCAACGTCACAACAAATACAAAACGAACAACAAGTTTGAGTAACTTACCAACGTCACAACAAATACAAAACGAACAACAAGTTTGAGTAACTTACCAACGTCACAACAAATACAAAACGAACAACAAGTTTGAGTAACTTACCAACGTCACAACAAATACAAAACGAACAACAAGTTTGAGTAACTTACCAACGTCACAACAAATACAAAACGAACAACAAGTTTGAGTAACTTACCAACGTCACAACAAATACAAAACGAACAACAAGTTTGAGTAACTTACCAACGTCACAACAAATACAAAACGAACAACAAGTTTGAGTAACTTACCAACGTCACAACAAATACAAAACGAACAACAAGTTTGAGTAACTTACCAACGTCACAACAAATACAAAACGAACAACAAGTTTGAGTAACTTACCAACGTCACAACAGATACAAAACGAACAACAAGTTTGAGTAACTTACCAACGTCACAACAAATACAAAACGAACAACAAGTTTGAGTAACTTACCAACGTCACAACAAATACAAAACGAACAACAAGTTTGAGTAACTTACCAACGTCACAACAAATACAAAACGAACAACAAGTTTGAGTAACTTACCAACGTCACAACAGATACAAAACGAACAACAAGTTTGAGTAACTTACCAACGTCACAACAAATACAAAACGAACAACAAGTTTGAGTAACTTACCAACGTCACAACAAATACAAAACGAACAACAAGTTTGAGTAACTTACCAACGTCACAACAGATACAAAACGAACAACAAGTTTGAGTAACTTACCAACGTCACAACAAATACAAAACGAACAACAAGTTTGAGTAACTTACCAACGTCACAACAAATACAAAACGAACAACAAGTTTGAGTAACTTACCAACGTCACAACAAATACAAAACGAACAACAAGTTTGAGTAACTTACCAACGTCACAACAAATACAAAACGAACAACAAGTTTGAGTAACTTACCAACGTCACAACAAATACAAAACGAACAACAAGTTTGAGTAACTTACCAACGTCACAACAAATACAAAACGAACAACAAGTTTGAGTAACTTACCAACGTCACAACAAATACAAAACGAACAACAAGTTTGAGTAACTTACCAACGTCACAACAAATACAAAACGAACAACAAGTTTGAGTAACTTACCAACGTCACAACAAATACAAAACGAACAACAAGTTTGAGTAACTTACCAACGTCACAACAAATACAAAACGAACAACAAGTTTGAGTAACTTACCAACGTCACAACAAATACAAAACGAACAAGTTTGAGTAACTTACCAACGTCACAACAAATACAAAACGAACAACAAGTTTGAGTAACTTACCAACGTCACAACAAATACAAAACGAACAACAAGTTTGAGTAACTTACCAACGTCACAACAAATACAAAACGAACAACAAGTTTGAGTAACTTACCAACGTCACAACAAATACAAAACGAACAACAAGTTTGAGTAACTTACCAACGTCACAACAAATACAAAACGAACAACAAGTTTGAGTAACTTACCAACGTCACAATTGGTCCCATTGTAACCTGGATCACAATCACATCGGTATAACTCTACACCGGTATCAAAGCATTGTCCATGAACACAAGGCTCTATCACACAGTCATCTTTATCTGAATGGAGGAATAAAACACAGCAGGAATTAGCAATTATTCATTGAATCAGTATTGATACTGTGGAACCTGGATTAGACGTAAAGCTGTAGGTCTGTATAATATATAGAAAGGATTGCGGTAACACCATGTAATGACTATCTCTAATGAGTTGGGGCGGTTCTGAAAAGAACCGTTGGTTTCAACTCGACGTTTCGATCAGTATGCTCTGATCGTCTTCTGGAGAAAACAGAACCACCCCAACTCATTAGTGATAGTCATTACATGGTGTTACCGCAAACCTTTCTATATCGTATTTCCACCATGCAAAGTTTCAAATCCTACTTAAGCTGTAGGTCGTTTGTTCTGTAATGCACTTAAAATTACCTTATCATAAGGAGGAGTTCGCCCTGGGCAGATTTCACAAAGAGCTAAAATTGATCTTAACTGCAAATCAATCGTTGTTGCTAAGTAAAGTGTGATGTCACAATACAAATCACTATGGTGATACTGACAATATATCTTTTGATGAATTTGATTGCTTTGCGAAATCGGCTCCAGGTCTTCCTGGTTTGATTGACAAAATATTGCGCCACAGCACCTTGTAATAAAAGGTATCCTACTTATATAGCCCAACATGCATGTACCTTGCAGGAAACAACACTGAGCGCCGTGATACACATATGCCTTGTAAAGCGCTATAAACCCGACAACAAAAATAACGACTAGCTAATACACGTGACACTGATGTCTTCCCCCAGTGTCAGCCACCACAAAACCCACCTCATGAGCTGGTATGATCCGCTGTAAACCCCCGAAACACACAGGGAAGCTAATCAAACACACCCAGTATTATTATAAAGTCTTACCCCAGCCTCCCATCAGCCATGGTAGTTGATAACTATCATTGAATCTCTCAGTCCAGATGGAAAGTTCATCGAATAATCCCGATGAATGACCGGTATTTTCAGCTCCATTGTGTCTACAGCCAAGAGTTAAATAGTCCACTACGGCTGCCAGAGGATTCTCACTGCCTGTTGTACTGTCTACTTGCCTCACACTATCTATAAAAACCTGACAACAAAAATAACGAATCTGTGAATGTTACCAGAGATACAACTGCCTTTATGAACGAAAACTACTAGCTGGGTAGGTTATGTTCTTTTGAGAACTGGCATTGCTATAAAAACCTGCCAAAATGAAGAGAGACTCTGTGACTGTCACAAAAGATACAACTGCCTTTAGGAATGAAAACTTTGTTATTACTGTTCATTTGGTTTGCGGTAACACTTAAACGTCCAGATTCTGGACGTTCTTTATTAAATGACCAGCAGTGGGATGCCGCGCAACCCTCTTTGTTGAGGGTGCTTTGCTCACCAATTCAGAGACCTAACAAAAATTGAGCTCGTCATCTGGACTGTTTGTTGACGTCGAGGGCGTAGTTAGAAAAGCTTTCTCCGCGCACCGAGCTATCTCTCATGCACCAAAACGGTCCACATGCTGTACTAGGTAACACCGTCTATTAGCTTGGTAAATTTGGTTCTTGTAATGTTTTTAATTTCAAATAGTTCTCAAGACTAATCACGAAGTGGTGTATAACTACAAGACCCACACAAGGACATTATTTGAGATAACAAAATAAACAACTCATGAAAAACTTATAGAATTTTCTTAATAAAAAAAATGGTTGTTTGTAAATTACTTCACAATCATGATCGTTTGTAAGTTAGTCAAGTACACATTGTTACAGATGGGCTTTCTCTCCACCTTATCCTGTTCCTTTTGTTATGACATATTTGTTGGTCTTTAAGAACATCTGTGGTATTTGGCAAAACAGGTCAGTCTGTTTCACAATGTGTACTGTTAGATGTTATGCAACGGTCATAATGTAACATTGTGTCCTTAATGTGTTGACACTCCAAACTTATTATTAATGTGCAGTGGACACAATGTTTAGTATAATTGCCCACTGCATTGTGTGATGTTTCTAGCCTATAAAATACTGGGTATGCCTCTTGCTGGGTTACACTCATCACTCCGCCACCACTGAGTCAGCCAGGGGCTCTGCCCAACCCATACATTGATGGGTGTCACCACTCCAACCGTCGGCCACACCATTGTCCAGTGTTGGTGTTTCAGCCATATTCCAGTTATAGAGGCAGTCAGTCACAACTGTGCTCTTTCTCCTTCAAGTTGATGGCTTGAACCAACCGGTTCTTGCACAGAGACAGTCAGTCAAAACTGTGCTCTTTCTCCTTCAAGTTGATGGCTTGAACCACCCGGTTCTTGCGCTCCGATGGCCTAAAACCCACGCCCGGTTTTGAGGCTCTTCCTAGATGGCCTAAAACCCACGCCCGGTTTTGAGGCTCTTCCTAGATGGCCTAAACCCATGCCAGGTTTGAGGCTCTCCCCAGATGTACCAATCTAGTGCCAGACGTCAATTTAGAAGAGACACAGTGTAACCAGCACATCAAACCCAGTCATCAAACTTCCGGTAGCTATAATCTTAGAGTCTCTCATTTGAATTGTATTAAATCTGCCATGTACATTATTAATTGTTCTATTGCTTTAAATATTGTTGTTTGAGTAAAATAAATTATCATCGTGAATATAATCGCTGGTTAGGTTTCACTCTTCCTTGTCAAATGTCTCTGTCGTGCTTTAGTTCCTTTTTGACATTGTAATGGACTAGGCGCACGTAACAACATAACAAGAGTCCGTTAACTATTAAAGTAACATGACCACCTGAAAGCTAACTTATCCTTATTATTTATATTTCTTTACCGACATCCCAGTAGTTGCACTCCAAGCAAGTGCAATATTCTTCCATAAGTTTGCAGGTACGGCATCAGTTACTTCTTCAGACCATTCTGTCGTGCCGTCGTTGACTATGAAGCCAAGTTTCCTTGTATCTCTGTAGATACTGATGCCTATAGAGTCAGGTGGACCTGTGAGTGTAGAATGACAGTAGTTACTTTCACAAATGACTAACTGGTCTTTTTTTTTTTTATTTTGCAAGTCCCCAGCAGGCCACTTCAACATGTTCAAGGTGTGGGCCATAATTGTTTTTTTTTCAGAGACTGTTGCCACCTACTCCTAGGGCTGAAACAGGGTTACCCCTTTTACAGTCCATACGGATGAAGGCTTGGGTATCTTCAGTCCGAAGCCTGGCCGGTAGCGCAGAAAGCACTACCTCCCCATTTATGTAGCAAGTGTCACAACACTTAAGAAGAAACTAAAAATAAGTGAAAAACTTGCGGGTGCAACCATGTGTGTAAATCTCCTTTGTGGGAGTGTTGGCTCTGAAAAGAGTCGGTGTGGTCTCGATGTTTTGAACAGTACACTCTGGTTGGTCTTTAGGTCTAATTTTAGTTGAATCATCATATGAATACAAGTTGTCATGGTTGTGGCAGAGTTTGCCCTAAGCTGTACTGGGTATAGATGTTCTGACAAGGTTCCTGTCTATATAGCGCCTTACAGGCAGCTCAGGGTTGTATACTCCCTAGGGAGCTGAGAAACATTACAGGGATGTTATTGGCCATATGACCAGGGCACTAATGTAAAGAGCATTGATACGGTTATTGTGAAATGCGCTATATAAGAATTTGTTATTATTATTATTATTATACTAAAAATGTAGTACTCCACTTATAGAGGGTATTTGATAACTGTATACAAAAAAAGTTGTTTTTTTGGAACAGAACCCGCAGGTGTTTGACCACAATAGTTCAGAATTAAAACACAACAACGTTTTGAATCAAGACTAACAGCTTCCTGTGTCCCTTGCTTCGGCCTTCGCTATGATTATCAAGAGGCTATAATTTCATGTTTCCCTCTCTAAGTATATTACTTAGTTCAACCTCTCATTATGAGAATGCTCCATTAAAAAATAGAGGCTAAATAGACACATCCTTTCATTAAGCAACTTTAAACCTGTATATCCATGCAATTCCTTTTCAAACAGTGAACTTAATTGGATCATGCACAAACCAGTAGTAACACTGACTGCCCCAGTCAGATTAAGTGCTCATCCATTAAGTAAAGCGACCCAAGTAACTCAATGTGGCCAAACTCTGGGATTCATTCCCAGTAATGTTTGAGTACTTGAATGTTTTCTTACCAGAGCTGAGGATATAAACAGGTCCCGGTTCTTTGACTTCATCCTCCGTCAGTCTAATCCATAGAGACACCGTTAATCCATCGCTACATAGCGACGGTTCACTCACACAATGTCCACTAAAATCACCAAAGTTTAAGCAGTCGTCGCTGCCGTTCAACCTGGTCTGGATCGAGTAGTTGGAAACACCGTAGTCATTCTGAATAGCTAGGCCTGGGTAAGCGTTGAACGCAGTGGAGTTCACATCCTGGTTGGCGTACTTATCGTCACCGGTGGTGTTCAGCTCATTGAACGTCCACCACAGGGAACCAGTGAACATTGGAATGGTGTCAGCATACTTGGATTCTGAAAATCAAAAGGGCACCATGGTAAACATTGTTAGGCCAATGTAGAATAGTCCTGCAGCCGATTTCACGAAACTCTAAGATAAATCCGAGTTACAGAAGGACGAGTTACCCGTCCTAACTTAGGATGGGTTCAATGCATCCTTCAGATATGGAACTTAACTCGTCCTATTTATAACTCCTAAGATTAATCCTAAGTTAGGAAAAATTTGGTGAAATCAACTGCTTGGTCTAAGAGAGCCTATCAATGACAGTAGGTGGTAGCAAATCTATTGTTCTTTGAAATTTGAGAGTGTGCAAAATGGTGTTAACAATGACAACTCACATAGTGTCAAGTTTGCATTTACAATAGCCCCATGCATTTACATAGTCACTGTACATTATTGGAAATTATGATGACTTGGTAACGAGAAATGGAGAGTTGTTGAATATGGTTGATAATATCAAACATTGTGAGAGACGACTCCCATTTGAGAAAGAGGTAATTTCTCACAAAAACAATAAAAGACTTTAGGCCTGAACTCTTTTTTATACATCTCAAAGCACACAAATTTGTGCAACAAGGTTGCTCTTTCTTGCATTATTCTCTAGACCAATAAGTCCAAACAATGCTTAAAGGAACACGTTGCCTTGGATCGGTTGAGTTGGTCTTTGAAAAGCGTTTGAAACCGTTTGTTATAAAATGCATGATTTTAAAAGAAAAGTATAATGATCCACACAAGTATCACTCGAAATTGCGTGGTTTTCCTTTTACCTTGTTCGACAAACCTGGTCGGCCATTTATGGGAGTCAAATTTGTTACTCCCATAAATGGCCTAACGTGTTAGTTCGCAAAGTAAAAGGAAAACCACGCAATTTCGAGGCAGATTTGTGTGGATTATTGTATTCTACTTGTAAAACATCTTTCTAACAATATGCATTTTATAACAAACGGTTACAACTGCTTTTTATACACCAACTCATCCGATCCAAGGCAACGTGTCCCTTTAATACACGTAGGTGCGAAGGTAAACAAACCAAATTATAGTCTTTATCCCCAATGCAAAAATTACCATCACTTGTGTTCCAATCATTTTTATTTCAAAAAAGCTTGACAGCGGAGAGAGAGATAACTTACCAAGTTCACAGTCTGTTCCCCAGAATCCCCACACACAGTTGCAATAGTAATAGCCAATTCTGTCTTCACATGTTCCTAGACCGGAACACGTCTGACCAATACACTCATCAACTTCTGTACATGGTGAAAGAAAACCATACACACAAAAAGGATTAACAAAACGGCATCATTTAGTTACCTGTTCTTGTTTGTTGTGTTGTCATTTAGCCTTTAATGTGCTACGATTGGAACCTCAGACTATTAACTATTTTCTGCGAAACAGCATCATGTCAAACCGGACAAAACACTGTCATTTCATCTGTTATGCCATAAAGTGATCTTTTATTCAAGCTTTAAATGCATGCTCAACTGTGTCAGCAAGTGTCTTTTTCATATTGTAGCCCCTGTATAAGCATAACAATTTGCTATGCACACAAAAATCTTGCTCAACAGAAACAGGTTACAGGTCAAATTTCAAGAAAGTTTACATTCATGTTTAAACTGGTGCTCCACTCATTTTCGGCTCAGCAAAGAAATTTGCTTAGCACTATTTACGACTTAACAGCTTCATGAAATTGGCCCATTGTCTTCTTAAAACATTATCCCAGTTAATTATTTCATTAATTCACTCAGTATTTCTTTCTTTCTGTTTAAATTTGTTTCTTCTAAAGACACTCCACTACAAGCGAAGCCTTGGCTTGTGCCTCCACAAAATAATGACCTCCGAGTTCCGTAAATGTTGCATTAAATTGAAACGATTCTGGGGTCGATTTCACAAAGAGTTAGGACTAGTCCTAACTTAGGACTAGTCCTAAGAGATATCAAAAACGTACAGCTAGTCCTAAGTTAAGACGGGTAACTTGCCTAACTCGAGATAAGAGTAGTCTTAACTCTTTGTGAAGTCCACTCCAAGTCCAGTAAATAACTAGAGCCACAAGGGTTGTAGACTTATGAACCCCCACAAACAAAAACAAATTGAGCTATGTCATTAAAGTGTTTGGGTACGTTTTGTAGGACACAAAACATAATGTCTACAGATTTACAAACTTACACAGTTTGAAGATAATGATAGTAGACAGCTTACCTGAAAGTATTACTTGCTGAGGTGCTGTAGCTTTTGGGAAATGAGTCAAACAATGTCATGAAAATATAATTTTTGTCTCCCAAGATAAAAATTATTTCTGTGACTTTTTTTTACTCATTTCTCTAAAACTACAGTACCTCAGCAACTAGTATTTTCAGGGGAGCTTTCTATTGTCATTATCTTCAAACTGGGTGAGTTTGATGTAAATCTGTGGACATTGTGTCTTGCGTCCTACAAAAAGTACCCAGACCCTTTTTAAAACTGCATTTACCTCAGGTGGTGAAAACTTACCCCCACAGAAGAACCCATTGCCTGCATACCCAACCTGACATGAACATGAGTAGGAACCGGCCGTGTTTGTACATATGCCAAAATCTACATGACAGCTGTCCGTGTTGTTTGCACACTCATCAATATCTGCGAAAATAGACAAGATTTAAAAAGTGACATATACAGCAAAACATTAACTAACTTTTATCAAAACAAAATATCCAGATAGGGAAATTGTTGTTTGTTTACAACACTCATCAATATCTGTGAAAAGAAACAAGATAGAATCGCCATGATAAAAGCCAATAACTAACTTTTAATACAATAAAATATATCAGATAGCAGAGTTGTTGTTTGTATAATACAACAGAAAAACAGTAATTCTGAGACGCAATTCGCCGACTGTTCTGTGTAATGGTCAGGGTTGACCTGTGGGCGCTACAAACATTTTTGGGAGAATATTTTTGTTATATACATGTAGGATTTAAGGCATTGCATGGTGAGGTATCAATATATATTTGGTTTGCGGTAACACCATGTGTGTATCTACTTGCCAGGTAGAGTTGTTCTTAGAGAACTGTCTTGCTTTATTCTACTGCCGCGGCGTAGATAATCGGAGGTTCGGGAGACTTCTCAGTTCTGAAAAGAACTGTCCTGCTTTTTAACCATTACCAGGGCGGATGGTATAGAAAATAGACTGGACTACTACTTTAGCTTATAGGATCGTAATAACTGTACTGCGATGTGTGGTGAAGAGGTTTTCATCTAGTGGTTTAATCCCAACGAGGCCTGGTTCTTGATAATTTTACCGAGACGAAGTTAAGGTAAATTATAAAGAACCAGGCCACGGCGGGTTTAAACCACTAGTTGAACACCGATTCAATACACTTTGAATCCCTTATTATTACTACCTCTCTTATCCCTGTTCAATACAGCCCTGGGAGGCACTGGGGTTATCAGCGGGCCCACTTTCACACTGTGTCCTTATTCCAAAGTGTTCCGTTGGCATGCTTCAAGAATACCCCAGGGTTTTATCACTTACCCCTACTTCAGAGCAGGGGTCGCTATTCCGTGGGGTATGCTCATTTGGCGGGGAAGACCAGGGGCAGACTGAGGGTAAAGCGGTCAATGAGTAAAAAGGCCGGCCGTTGATCCTCGAGGAGTGTTAAAAGGACTATAGTAGGATTGGATTCTTACCGAGACACTCTGTAACTCCATCACCGATAAATCCATTGTTACAGTAACAGTCCCATGAGCCAACGTTGTTAATGCAGAATGCAGTAGAGGGCAGACAATCATGTGTCGACGCTAGGCATTCATTGGTATCTGAAGACACAAAAATAGTACAAGGTAAAAGGTCATTCATGTGTATCATAGAGGGGTCACAGGTCAAACTGTACCTTTGCATGAACCCTAATTTTATCATCATTGATGTTCACTACCATTCTGTTTAGTTGTGTCAAGATGCCAAGTGTGTTTAGGCAAAGTGTATTTTTGGCAGGTGTAATTGACAAGTTCATGACCATAAAAACAAACTTGTTAAGAGTACTGGATACAATGTAGCTGTTGAAATTATAAAACATTGTTAGAAACGACCTCCTTTATAGCAATGTTTAGAGAAAAGGGGTACATTTTTACCCCAAAAATGTGAATCCAAGGCTTCAGATGTGGAGCACACAATTCTATATAAAAGAGTTTTCGGGGGGGGGGGGGGGTCTTGTTTTTGGTTGTAACATTTATGATCAACTGAGCCCAAATCTTCTAGTTTTTTTATCAACATGTTGGGATACACCAAAGTGAGGATACTGGTATTATATGTGGCAATTAACATCAGTGTAATTGGGAATGGGGATGGGTCATTTTGTGCGCATGTGTTTGCAAGGCCAGGAGAGAAAGGGTGATGGATGATTTCTTTACATAAGAGTACCATTTCTTTCTCATAGTAATAACAATAATAATAACAATAATAATAATTTATTAATAAGTTATATATAGCGCTTTATACACCATGTCTCAAAGCGTTTCCAACATTATTACCCTGAACTCTGGGCCATTTCATTCCTTAAACCATCTTAGCTGCTCCATGGGGAGTATACAGCCTGTGCCGCCATGTAACGCACTAAGCTAAACCAACCACAAGAACCATCTCTGCCTTCACAGGTACCCATTTACCCCTGGGTGTTGAGAAGCAATTATAGAAAAATGTCTTGCTCAGGGACACAAGTGTCACGAACGGGATTCAAACCCACACATACCTGTACATGTGACTCCACTGCCTTCATAACCTGTATTGCAAGTACATGTGAAGCTACCTACAGTATTGGCACATGTTGCTAGTATACCATGACAATTATCAGAACCAGTTGAACATTCATCGATATCTGAGGGAGATAGCAGAATTCATCGGGTTAGAATAAAAGAAAAAAAATTAGTTCACTAGTTAAAGATGATTTGGGCGATCAGGGGTTTTTCTAGCCTTCCAACAAGACTCTGCTAGGGGTACTTACCCGAGTCCTGTGAAAAAACTCACAGGCATATTACCAGTGTGGGATTCCAACCCACAACCTTTGCAATTCTAGAGTAGTGTCATACCAACTAGACCACCCGATTGCCCAGTGGCTAGAGGCAGTTTGAATTCTATGTTTTAGCAGCGATATTGCAAACGATTTAATAGATCTGCATCGGGGATGAATAATTGTTCTTGTCCTGAGAAAGTTTCTTTGCAATACAATAGCTGGACACCAGTCATTAAAATATAAATATTAGAGAGTTTGAGCTGGCTACCTGTTTCTTATAAATGATTATGGGTTGAACTTTGAGTAGAGTGGGATTTTAACCAACCCACTCTGGGTTATCATACTGGCGCTCTACCGACCTGAGCTCTGTTTTCGGGGTGCCAGTCAAAAGTCGTACAACCGTTAGCTGCCGTGTGGACAACGATCACACCCAAGTTTATGATACAACCTGGAAAGCGATCACTTTAAGGGGATGTGATTTTATTTGGTCAAACCCAAAACATGAACAAACAGTTGTCCAGTTAGCTGACCTTGTAGTTCAATAAACTATTTCTTATCAGCAAGATTTTTCTGAGCAAGCGATTACGTTTTTGTGCTTACAAGTTTTATGAAATCAGTCCAAGATTTGAAGTTGCAATACAAACCTTACATGAGTTGACTGTTCCTTATTATAAGCAAGATGTTTCTCTGATGCTTAGCGATTCAGTTTTTGTGGCTACAAGTTTTATGAAATTGGTCCAAGAGTTGACGTTGCAATACAAACCTGTACATGAGTTGATCCCATCACCACTGTACCCATTAATGCATGCACAGCTGAAGGATCCAATGCTATTTGTACAGCTACCAAGAGTATCCATACAGTTATGTGTACTGTCAGTACACTCATTGACATCTGCAAAGAAAGACACAGACTTTTAACCTTGTTATCCTTGTCCTTCAATGCAATTTAATAATATAATAATAATAAAAAACATTTATATAGCGCCAAATCCATTAAAAATGCTCTCAGGCGCTTTACAACAAGAAAACAAATTTTCAAAATTTCAAAATTTTAACCACAAAAAACTAAATAATTAATAGGTCCACACGTTATAGGACCACACCGTTAAAAATTACAACACTTACTATGATAATAACAATAATAAAAACCGCAACAATGATATGAAGCAGCAGGGCAGATTTGACACATTTCCGCAAAATACACAACCACATGGTAATGCATACATAAAAGACAGAATAAGAACAAACTAGCAAGACAGTGGGTGGAGGAGAGACCCAAAATAAGCCAGGTAGCTTGTACTGTTGTAGCAGCTTTCCTTCACATGACAAAATACATAAACTAAAGGTACATGCTTAGGACAATACAAAGACGAAACAGACAGACAGACGAACTGCTAGGGAAAATGACAATGACAAAGTATGTAAAAACATTACAGACATCATACGTTTATAGCCAAATCCATCTTTCAATTGAAAGACAAAACAAATCTTAGGAAAGAGTCAACGTGGATTCACATCAGAAGAGAACTTGAAGCAATTCTTGTGGTTCAGTAAACAGTGAACTACAGAGCAGGGTTTTTATCAGAATTGTTGGGCATTCATGACCCAGATTTTGAAAGTTTGGCTATAGGATGCTGAATTGAAACAAGGTCTTTGGAATGTTTTCTACATTTTTTTTTTTTTGGGGGGCGGGGGGGTGAACTTGTCAGGGTTTTTTTTTCGTGAGAAAAAACAATGTTTAATGGTTTCCATATTTTTGGTTTATTGCCATGTGGGTTTTCCTACAACATCTAAAGCTGAAACTTCCTTCCTTGTCTTCTCTTTATTTGAGTTCTTGTCTAGTACAGTGATATAGATCACTTTTTGAGAGTCCTTTGCTTGAAAATGAAAAGGAAGAATTTTCTCCTAAATTAAGACTCGAGATAGTATTCTTATTTAACATACCTGCGCAGGTTGAGCCATCTCCTGAAAACCCGGCATCACAAGTACAAGTGAAGCTACCTACAGTATTAGAACATGACGCTCTTGAAGGATGACAAGTATCTGTGCCTAAGGAACACTCATCCAAATCTCAAGACAAATATAAAGAAATATAACAATAATTATTATACATGTTATAATCTGACTTTAGACTAGAGCAGTGGTGTCGCGAAAATAAGAGAGAGGCAACTCAACTCACTGAGTATATTGAAGAAAGAAAAAATTTATGAGTTCTAATAATTATTTGAAAAGACACTTGTTAAAGGGAAGGTACACTTTTGGTAATAAATTGTCAAAGACCAATGTTCTCACTTGGTGTATCTCAACATATGCATAAAATAACAAACCTGTTAAAATTTGAGCTCAACTGGTCATCAGAGTTGGGAGAAAATGATGAAAGAAAAAAGACCCTTGTTGTACGAATTTGTGTGTTTTCAGATAGGAATAAAAGACTTCAAGCTAGAAGTCTTTTAATATTTTAGTGAGAAATTTACTTCTTTCACGAAAAAACTACATTACTTCAGAGGGAGTTGTTTCCCACATTGTTGTATACTATCAACAGCTCTCCAATTCTCGTTACCAAGTCAGTTTTAATGTTAATATTTGTTTTGAGTAATTACCAAATAAGTACCTTCCCTTTCCCTTCCCTACGACACTTAAACATTGCTTCGTCCTGCGGATGGGTAGAAAGCCGTGGTCCCATGTGTTGTGTAATGCATGTAAAAGAACCCAGTGCACTTATCAAAAAGAGAAGGGGTTCGCCCCGGTGTTCCTGGCTGTGGCTGCTGTATGCACCGTAGCACCTTGTAAACCCTTATAAAGTGCTAACTAATTGGGTCTCAAAATTCATCACTGCGATAACCTATCTTTCTGAAAGTTTGTATATACTCAGCACCTTGAGTACCTTGTTTGGTGGATACGTGCGCTATATAAGACTTCCTTATTATTATTTCATTTTATCACAGCATGCAAAAGAAAGATCTCATTTTCCTTTGTGCCGGTAACTCCTCGAGCCGGGCTACGTCCCGTAGCCTTAGATCTCAAGGGTCTTTCTCAGGATCCTCGCTGTTCCCAAAAGCGCTGCCTTCTGTAATAGATCTACCCTCACATTTGTCCCTATTTCATCTAGATGTTTCCCCAGTGCTTTGGGAATGGTGCCAAGTGCTCCAACCACCACGGGGACTACTTTTACCTTTACCTGCCAAATCTTACGAAGTTCCCTGGCCAGGTCCTGGTACTTCTCGATCTTTTCCATCTCCTTCGAAGCTACCCTTATATCACCTGGCACCGCTATGTCAATGAGATGACACATCTTCTTCGTCTTATCTAATAGCACAACATCCGGACGCCTATGTTGTATAACATGATCGGTCTGAATGTTAAAGTCCCATAGGATCTTGACCTGGTCGTTCTCTACAACTTTCTCCGGAACATGGTCGTACCATTTCGCAAGTACTTTGACACCATACTTCTTACACAGATCCCAGTGAATCACCTTGGCCAGCTTGTCATGTCTTCCTTTGTACTCCGTCTGGGCCATCTTACTGCATTCGCTAATAATATGAAATACAGTCTCCTCTGCTTTATTGCACATTCTACACATAGGAGAGACGTTTGCTTTCTCTATCCTTGCCTTCATTACATTTGTCCTTAGAGACTGGTCTTGCGCCGCAGTAATCAAGCCCTCTGTTTCCTTCTTTAGTTCTCCACTCTTTAACCAATTCCATGACTTGCTGCTGGCCACTTCCTCAGTACACCTCAAGAACCGGCCATGAAGTGGTTTGTTCCTCCAATCCTGATGTCTTTCCTCCTTCCTTTCCCTCTTGTACTCTTTCGGCCCAACTTCGTCTGCCCTCGTGTACCTTTGTGCAACTTTCAACAAGCTCTCCTCGGTCCTCCTGACATGACAATGCAAGCTTCTGCGCTCGATGTTAACACTGTCCGCCACGCTAAGCAACCCCCTTCCGCCCTCTGACCTCGGAAGATAGAGTCTACTAACATTTGACCGCGGGTGTAGCATGCCATGCATGGTCATTAGTTTTCTTGTCCTCCTGTCAGTGACATCTAGATCTTCCTTAGTCCACTCGACAATACCCGCACTGTACCTCATCAAAGACACGGCCCATGTGTTAATCGCCTTAATCATGTTCCCCCCGTTTAGTTTAGACTTCAAACATTTCTTTACACGCCTGATGTATTCTGCCTTCAGCCTTACCTTTGATTCCTTGTGAAGGACATGGTCCGATTCAAGTACACCAAGATACCGATAACTCTCCTCCTCACCCAAAGCCCTCAACTGTGCACCATCTGGCAGAGCAATGCCATCGGAATGTACCCTCTTCCCCCTCTTCATGGTCATTGAAGCACATTTCTCCAGACCGAACTGCATCCCAATGTCATCACTGAAAATCCTGACGGTCTGCACCAAAGAGTCGATCTCGGCCTCATTCTTCGCAAACAACTTCAAATCGTCCATAAAAAGCAGATGGTTGATCTTACATCCGTCCTTCTTCATTACATAACCTGCACTCACCTTCCTTAGAATCATCGACAGGGGCATCATCGCAAGAACAAACAGCAGCGGAGACAGAGAGTCACCTTGGAAAATACCTCTTCTTATGCATACCTTGCCCAGATTATCATCGTTGGCTGTCAGATTTGTTCGCCACGTCTTCATGCTCTCACCTAAAAGACGTTTTACTGCATCAGCCACTCCAACCATATCCAGACATTCCATTATCCATGTGTGCGATACCATGTCATACGCCTTCTTGTAGTCAATCCACGCCATTGCCAAATTAGTCTTTCTGCTCCTGCAGTCCTTCAGTACAGCCTTATCGATGATAAGTTGATCCTTCGTACCTCTGGACCGCTTCTTACAGCCTTTCTGCTCCTCTGGAAACAACTGCTGGTCATCCATATGGCGATATAGGTCTTCTGCAATCATACTGGTCAAGAGTTTATACATCACAGGTAAGCACGTGATTGGTCTATAATTACTGGCAATGTTACCTTTCTTGACATCCTTCATGATCAGCACTGTTTTTGCCTCAGTCATCCAAGATGGGACCTTACCCTGTACTAGACAGTCTTGCAATTGTAGGGCCATTCGCTCATGCAAACTACGGAAGTTCTTCAACCAGTACCCATGCACATGGTCCATACCCGGGGCTTTCCAATTTGGCACCTTCTTTATCTGTCTCTTAACCTTGTCCACGTCAATCTGGAACCCTTCTTGCTGTTGTACCCCTCTCAATTCATCTTTCACATCTGTTAGCCATTCCGCTTGTCGGTTGTGTTTTACTGGTTTGTCCCAAATACCACCCCAGAAAGTTTTTGCCTCTGTTGGTCTCGGAACCGCTTGCGTGCTGTCAGCCTTCCCATCCAATTCCTTAAACAACTGACGCTGATTGGTGTTAAATAATCTATTCTGGTGAAATTGTCTAACCCTGTCGTCATACCTCTTCACTTTTGCAGCCTTAGCCTTAACCCTTTGCTTAATCTCCTCTATTACAACACTCACACCCTTACGTTTGACGTTGTACTTTGTCATAATTGTATTCCTTAAGTCTGAACTATTCAATAAACCCTTATTCATTTGTTCTATTCTACTGAGATCTCTTCGCAAATCTTTAATTTGACCCTCCAGCCGACGTTTCCACCATGGTGTACTGTTCCCTTGTTGAGACACCTCTACCCCTAACTTTTCCCCTACTACAACTGCCCCTGCAAAAATAAGACGGTTAGTTTCCGATAAATTATCCGTACTTACCGACCCAAGGACTTTACTTACCACGGCTTGCATTTCTGTCAGCCTTTTCCTTGGGACCCGGCGCAAAGCTGGAATACTCCACCCGTTTGACCCCTTCGCCGCTTCCATCACCTCTTGAAGCCTAGCCTTAATCTGCACTTCCTCCTCCGTGAACTCTACGCCCTCCTCATCGTCGATGCCATCATCATCCTGACCATTTCGCAACCCTGGCTGGTTCACCTCATCTTCACTCTGTGAGCTAGCAGCAGCCGCCTCCTCCGGTATTTGGTGGTTAACAATATCTGTTCCATCACTTTCAGATTGTACTATCCTCCTCATCTCCTCAATTTCCACATTGGTTAACCACTGGTTCCGTTTGATAGTACTTATCTGGTCTGCAAGACGCTGCTCACTAATCTCAAACATTCCTTTATCTTGCCATAGGCTTATCATTCTCCTTCTGTATCCTCTCTTGTCCGGTTCACTCTTAATATAACAGTCCATCGCAATTTTGTTATCGTTCTTACTCCATTTTCTTCTGGTTCCACCACGAATCCCGTTGTGAGCAGTTTGGATACGATCTGGTAGCACCTGCTCAGGCATACCAACCAGATCGGGTGAAGGACTTCCTCTCTGGGAGTTTGTCACTCTTTCACCGTTGAATTGATGCTCCATAGCACTCATTATTAACATCACAAAATTGTGAGAAAGTTTATAGTTTCAGGGAGAATTACATACAGCAACGCTGTAGAATATCCAACCCTACGAAGACTTAACACTGGTTGTAATCAAGATGTTCCAAAGGACGCGGATGATGCGCGCGTCCGTTCACTGATTCAATGCACACGGTGCGGTCTACGTTGTGGAAAGTTTTCCGAATACAAAAAAAATCCAACCTTTTTCCACCAAAAATAGCAACAAGGTGTTAACTAGTTGCCTTCAAACTTACCCTGCGGTGTCTACCAAGTAGTACCAACAAGGAGTTAACTTTTGGTGCAAAACAAACAGCGGGAAACAATATTTATCTTCTATAGAATCGAGAGCCGATCTGAAGCAGTGTTCCTTGTCTCGTCGCCATTTATTATTAATTATTATAAATTATTATTTATTATTATTATTATTATTATTATTATTATTATTATTATTATTATAAATACGATATGGAAAGGTTTACGGTAACACCAAGAATTAATTGGGGTGGTTCTGAAAAGAACCGTTGATTTCAACCCTGAATCAATGGCTCTTTTCAGAACCACCCCAACTCATTTAGAGATAGTGATTACATGTTACCGCAAACCGTTCCATATAGTCTGAGATAGCGTGAGATAAAGACATTAATTCCCTCGCCTACGTTCTTACCGGTGCATGAGGACACACCATCTCCACCATATCCAGCTACGCACTGACATGAAAAGCTCCCTGGTACATTGATACATTCGCCTTGGCTAGATGTATCCAAACAATTATCACTCCCCACTGTGCATTCATCAATATCTGGCAACATCAAAATCAAGTTTTTTCATTAAAAAGTTTCATATAAATATTACAGATTTTACACAACTTTTTTGTTTTGGTACCATAACAAGACACATAAAAATCAAGTTTTTCATTAACAAGTTTCACATTTTTAAGATTTTACACAACCATTGTTTTTTGTACTATAACAAGACAACAAGTAAAATAAGAATATTTAGAATAATTATAGTCATGTGCTCTGAGTGGTGGGAAAAAAATAACCATAAAAGGAACAAGCTTTTCTGCCTCTATTGAAACATATTGAAGCAAACCAACTGCTAATTGTACCTTCACAAGTTCCAGCATTATCTGTGAATCCTGAGAGGCAATTACAATCAAATGAGCCGACAGTATTGGAGCAAGTTGAAATGGATGCATCACAGTTATCAGTAGAGGCGCTACATTCATCAATATCTGGTAAGAATTGGAGATAATGATCATAAATTTATTAAAAGTATGAGATAATTGGCCATATACATGCAAACATCACCCAGCAGATAAGAGCACTGGACTCCAGCTCTGGTGTTTCCAAAGTAAGGGTTCGAGTCCCTGTCGTGACACGTGTGTCCTTAACCTTTTGGTGCACAGAATCATTTAAAAAAGAAAACCATAAAAACATGTTTAACTGTGTTTTTTTCAAAATTTGTTAACAATCGCTCTACACAATCGGATGATTGCCGTATGTATTATTATTATTATTATTATTATTATTCTTTTTTTTTTAAGGAGTGCCCCCTAAAAAGACAAGCATAATATCCCATAAGGATAGCTAAGAGCTTGTTTCAACATACCATTCCACGATAAAAAAAACAAGAAGAAATGAAAGGAGATACTGGTTATTGGACTATGCCTCACTCACTAGAAAGTGATGAGAGACATATGGGTGTAGTAGTTTTTAAGTTATGACCGTTTATCACAGTCCAATTTGAAGGTGTTTTGGTGGTCGCTAGCGACTGCCTTGTGCACCAAAGAGTTAATCAAGACTCTAAAGCATTCTCATCCTTCGGCTGGGACGTAGTTCAAGCCTTTGATCCAAGCTGTTGTTTAATGCGGGTAAAAGAAAAAATTGAGCCGATTTCACAAAACGCTAGGATTACATGTAATCCTATCTCGAGTTAGAACGAGTAACTCGTCGACAGGTTACTCGTCCCAACTTGCCTAATGCGTCCTTCGTCATTGGATACAGGACTTAACCCGTCCTAAGATTAATCTTAAGTTAGGAAGAGTTTAGTGAAATCGATAGCAGTGCACTTTATCAGAAAGAGAAGGGGGGGGCGGTTAATTT